>NW_026908659.1:0-23761 GCF_963169125.1 Humulus lupulus
TAATAAACATTAGGTTCATCCCGTAGGTCAGTCTGACCTTGGAACACACCATTTTCCTTGGGACAAGCCACCTCTGTTTCCCCGTCTGACTAAACATTCTAATTGTTAACCAAGATATTGATGTCACGCTCTCTGCCAACAGGGAAGTTTCGCATGCTGGCCCATCAGCCATTGTTCCTATGGTGATGACAAGGTGCCTGGAGGACACCTCTTCTGGGCCTCGCGGGATCCATATTAGCGCGCCTGGGCGGAACGCCCTGGGTCAGTGGCGCCGACGGCCTGGCGGTGTCCTCGGGCTCTTCGGCCTTCACCCATGCTAGCTGGCCTCGAGACCTAATTGTCTTTGGGGTTCCGACGAGCCTTCTTTGGTTTGGGAGCAGGGTTGTCGTCAACCTTACCTTTGCCATGGTCTTGTGGCATAGGTGGGGTTACATCTCTAGCTGAGTTTACGGGAGGCACACCAACTGGCGGATCTCGCTCCACTTCAGCCGGGTGCTCATGAGGCACACTGGGCGGGATGACATGTGGCATTCCAGCTGGGGGCACAAGCGACACACTTGATAGCTTCCTTGACCATAATTCACCATGGGTGTCCACTTGTAGCTCTCATGGCGTTAACCATCTCTTACAAGGCAGCGATGTTACCCTCTTGGGTGTCGATCTTTTGTTATTGAGTGGCCACCTAGTCATAGACCTCCACCACTTTTGGTATCTCCTCTGCGTCCATGGAATGAGGATATTCCTCCTCATAGTATTCATCGTCACCTCCGTCGTCCATGCCGTCGTACTCGACATTTTTGTCATAGTCTTCCACCGCGTCCGGGTGGTCTTGCGGCGTCATGTGACTGGTTTCTCCTCCCGCAGCTGCGAAGTGAGGGGTGATATCGTCTGGTGAATGCCTTCAAGTGGTCACCATGACTATTCTCCAAGCTTCCTTCAAGCTCTCAGTGAAAGCACCAAAATATTGACTGCTTTTTTTTTTTCTGTCAACTTAATTTGAAAGATTACAAGAAAACAAGGAAACAACACAGGATTTTATGTGGTTCAGGCTGTAAAAGAGCCCTAGTCCACGAGTTTCTATTATTTAGTGAGCTTAAAGCTCGTAGTAGCAAGCTTTAATGGTGATTCTCTGGCAAAGTATACATTGCACTGAGTTATAAAGTTTCTCTCTCTAAAAAACTAAATCCTTTACAAGGAGATACCCTAGCCCTATTTATAGAGGTCGGGGTCATTAATGTTAATCATCTCTCATTAATTTCAAATTCCCCTCTATTAGGGTATTAATTTTAAGTTAATGCACAAAGAGCTATGCTAAAATAAAGACTATGGCCCTCACGGATTCTACGGGGAACATATCTATGGCTGTCAGGGTGTGGCGCATGTTTTCCCATGTCAGGCGGCGTTGTGGGAAATGCCAATTGTCAAGTGTAGGCATCACTAATCGAGGCTCACTAAAACTTGTCAGATGATCCTTTTTGAGACCCACACCTGCAGTGACTGACACTTGGCATCAATTTTGGGTCTAAAGACTAGAGTCCTAGACTTGGGGAATGGCCGAGTGAAAATGGCATCTTGGGATGTTGCCTTACCTGGAGACATCCTTGACCGGAGGACATGACTCGGGGCGTGGCCTCACTCGAAGACATTCATGACTTGGAGACTAGCTCGGGACGTGGCCTCACTGGACTTCTCGGAGGAGTTCGCCCTCCAAGAACTTAATGGCTTGTCACTAATTACTCCTAATTGTCACATGTTGGGTGATGAAAACATGGACATCATATATATATTTATATAGCTCCACTTGAATATTTTTTGGAGATCTTAAGATATTTTGAAATTGATGAAGGTATTTGTAGGTAATCTGAGTCTAAAGTACCAAATATTTATGATTTTATAATATATGGTATTATGTATTTTATTTGTGTTAATTTTGTCTTTGTAAGTATTTTTTGTTGTTGTTGTTGAATTTAATAGAAAATATCATTAATAGGATTAATCCATCAAAGTACATAACAGATACAAAACAATTTCAAATGACCAATGTATGCTAACTTATAAGTTTACAAGTTAATCAATGCCACATCATGAGCTTTCAAAAATTTTAAAAGAATAAATGAGAATGTCATTTTGCAAATTTCAATATCCATTTCCACAAATTCCTCTCCTTCTAGCCATTAAATCAGAAAAAAAAATAGCAGAGTAGATAGTTCTAATGAGCAAAAACCCATCTCAAAATTAGTCTTTTGAACTAATCGATTCGGAGAAAGTAAAAAAGTTAAAGCTTTTCAAAGAAGTTGACGGGTCAACTTCATTTGGGAATTCCAAGTCGGCATACATAAATAGAAGAAGAATAAAAAACAAAGTTTTAGGTTTCGCATGAACTTTCATACTAACAGGGTGAGAATCAGAAGCTGGGAGAAGCTCGATTAAGAGTTCATGCACACCATCTGTTTGTAATTAAGATGAATTTTTATTCCCCCTTCTCTTAAAACATGGAATAATTGAAGCACCTTTGAATTAAATACAAGGTTGCAAGTGTTTGATTCATAGGTTTTTCGTGTAGTTTTTATTTTTCTCATCTTACTTCTTATCCATCTTGTTATATAAACTTGATTGATATAATGATTCAATTATTGTGTTTGCAATGCAATTAGTGCTTACTATATGTTGTGTTGTTATAATCGAGTTCATTTGTTGTGCAATGTTTCTTCCTAATCTAGACCAGGCTAAATTGATTCAACTATTGTGTTTGCAATGCCATTGGTATTTGGGTCTCACCTTATCATATGTGTGTGTTTACAAGTAACCCAATATGAAATTTGATTTCTGAACACAAAAAGAAACTTTATTGATTTGAAAGAATAAAATTGGCTTCACCATGATAATACTTGGGACAATATAATGGTATTTACTTTCTATTTTATAGAACGTTTTTAAATGTTTGAAGGAGATATTTTATACATCAGATATGACTTAAATGTAGACAATAGCTCAGGTTGATATTTACCTTCCCATTTTATTTTTCTTCCTTTCCATTTAATCTTATGTATATTATTATCTTTTGTGTATATTCTTATTTTGGGCTTCCTAAGGTTTTTATGGATGATGATACAGAGGTTTCTGATTCTATTTCTACTGCCTTATTTTTGCATATGGTGAACTTTTAAGTTTCAGCTTGCTCTCATTTGGTTTGCCTTTCTTCAATTTCTATTTCAACCTCTTATTCGGTGAATTTTTGTTCCTTTACTCATTCTTCTTTTCTACCAAAAACTTAAGCCATAATTATTGTCTTCTTTATAATGGCAATATTATGTTCTCCCTATATGATACATTATTTCTTTTGTATGTACCTTATTATTTCTTGATATTGTTGTTGTAATGTAATTCTCTTTCCTTATACCCTTTTCTTTATTTATCTCCTAGGCTTAAAGTTAAAAGGGTGTACTTGTGTTGTATGCTCTTTTGGTGAGCTTTTGGTCGTGGGTTGTTGTAATATTTGTACTAATGCATTGCAAGAGCTATTGGCGTGTTGACACTTCTATTTGTGAGAGTATGCTAAGAGAAGTTATCAGACATTAAGCCTATTTTAGCACCAAGTTGTTAGGCTAATATCTAGGCATTAATGTGAATAGTTGGTTCAGAAATTGGACTGAGTTAAAACACGATACATTTTAAAGTTGAAACTTGAATGACAAAGTTGTGGTAGAGAGTACCCCACAACACAAATATTTAATAATATCATAGCAGAATTGTGTTCACATCATGCATAAACGAAAAAAAACATGAAACAATACAAAAAACTTGGTGATGAACAAATTACTAGTAAGTTAGTAAGTTACCATGAATAAAAGTCTGCCACGAGAATTCAATATTAAATATGTAAACAGATTTGAGTTTCAATACTAAAAATATATAAACAATTTTATATATATATATAAATAGTGTTTGGGTCTCAATACTAAATATATATAAAAAGATATAAATATATATATGTATGAAATTCTATTGTAGGGGCTCTTGTGTATTTCCGACTCGTGAATAGTTTTTGGTGCAATTTTTATTAAGAGAGTGTATTTTGTAGTTATTTAGGCAAATTTTCAGAAAATTTTGAACAATTTGCACTGTCGAAAACTAGGTTCAAACAAGTTTTCCACGCACATAAAAAAAATTAGTCATACGTGTAACAACCTTTTTTTAACCTAGTTTTCGGTACTGTAAATTATTCAAAATTATTCACAATAGCCAAAACTTTGGTACGATTTTTAAAACCTTTCTTTTGAACCTCCTTATTTACATCAACATGAATCTCTTTTCCTTGTCCCTAGTCAAGGCCTTCCACCCTCAACCGCATAGCCAACCCCTCCCCCACAATTGTGGCAGTGTAATGCTCCAAAATCCCTAATGAGGTTTAATGGTCGAATTAGAAAGCCGGGAGGGTCATAATTGATTTATTATGCCATTAAATGATTATATGCATGATTATGTGAATTATATTATTATATGATGATAAATGCATGCATGTGGGTCCACTTTCATTATAAGGGCGTTTTGGAAATTTGGCCCGTTGAGGACATAATTGTATATTTTCATGCATGTTGGTAATTAATTGATGAGGCCACATTATAATGTGGATATATTCATGCTATTCAGCATGCGACGATCTTTGAATGCAAGTTAGCAGTTTGGTCATAACGGGGTTAATTTCGGGGCTCGGGGTGAGTCTGGGGTAATTTGATGATTAGTACATTACCAAGAATTAAAGGGTAATGAGATATGATTTATTAACATTTGAGAATATTGGGAATAACAGGAATTGGAGGACGCTAATTATAATTAACGAGATAGATGGGAAAGGATGATTTTACCCTTGCTAGCTTTGAAAAGAAATTACTTAACCTAGGGGAATTTAGGTCATTTGACCTTAGGTTATATGTGAACTAGAAAGCTGAAGAAGGAAGCTTAGGCAGAGAAAACAGAGCACGTTTCTCCTCTTCCTCCTGATCATTTTTCTTCTTCTTTTTCCTTTGAATTTTGAAGCTCCAATTGAGGATTCAAACTAGGAAATCAAGCCTTGAGGGTCTAGGATTGTGTTCTACCATTGAAGAAGGTTTAAGAATTTAGCCATGGAAACTCTGATTTTTGCCCTGTTTCTCAATTAGTTTTCAGCTGGAATTTTGGATTTGATAGTTGGGAATTCAATGAAGTTTTTGGGAAAGTTTAATTGGGTTTTGATGCCTAAGACTTGTAGGATTGGTTTTTAGGTTCATTTGTGGGTTTGGTTGAGGCTTGGAATCAGCTTTTTAGGTTTGAAAATTGGAGAACTTGAAGGGGGAAAAACCAGGGCTGACACACCCTGGTTCTGGTACTACAGCGCCCAGGGATTGGCGCCACAGTGTTGTCTAGGGCATGGCAACTCTGGTTGTAGTGCCATAGCGCCTGGGGGCAGCGCTGCGCCTGGGGGCAGCGCTGTAGCGCTACCCTGTTTTTCCAGGATACTATTTTGGGTACTTTTGAGGGTTTTTTGCTCGGGGTTTCAATTCTTAAGGCTCGGGATCGAATTTATTAACTGTGTTAGTAGGATTCAAGGACCCGAGAGTGAGGTTTAGATCATGAACCTTTTATTATAAATTTTATTGATGGAATTCCATATTTTCTTATGACTATGTGACCGCTAATGGATCAAATGATTGATCGTTCTCAAGGGTCGTTTTTAACTTGTGTCACGCTCAAACCAGAGGTAAGAAAATTACCCCTAGTATGTGACATGCATGGTTATTAATGAGACATGTTGAGTGCTCTATATGTGGACATTGATTTCATATTAAATGCTTAGAAATCTTGCTTACTTGTTAGTGGTACTGACTTATTAGTCAGAATCGACAATGGTGCCAGTATTGACTGTGAAGCTGTGACTCATTAGTCAAGTTCAGCAGTAGTACTGAGCATTGGTTGTATGGTATTGGCTTATGAGTCAAGAACGGTATTAGCGTGTTTAACACAAGATGAAAAGATTATATCTAATCGACATAAGCATTATCATCATAAGCATGAAATTCTTGACCGACCTTAAGTTCGATGAAAAACAAAAGCGTTTGTCTAGTCTAATGGCTAGTTACTTAGAGTCGGGGCCAAAAGGCTCAGGAGACTACATCGTCACATGGCTAAGGGTGCGGAGCCCAAGTTCGTGACTTACTCATTAGTCACCTATAAAGAGTGTGACTCATTAGTCACCTATCCAGGGAGTGACTCATTAGTCTCTTATCTGATTAGGGCTATAAGCCCCAGTATGATTATCGTAATCATCAATTGATATTGTATACATGCAGTAATGAGTTTTCTTGCCGAGTCTTGGCTCACGGGTGCTATGTGGTGCAGGTAAAGGGAAAGAAAAGCTCACCCAGCCTTGAGTGGAGAGCTTAGGTGGTGATGTGTACATATGTGGCTGCTTAACCACCACGACCAAGGTGTTTCTTAGGGGAACTAAGGGTTAACCCTATTTTTGCCGCTTAGGTCGGCGAGTTGTAACTTTTACATTGTAATGACCATTTTGGATTGTAAATAACTTGTAAATGCTTTTATGGGAACGTGTACAGTTTTATGTTTTAAATAAAATATATTCATTCCTTTTAATCATAATTTTTCACCTTAGCCTATTAATAACACCTAGATGCATGTTTATAACCAAATGACTCGTTTAGCGAGTTAAGCACTATTTAAAGTTCACAATAGCAGTCTTGGAGTAACCAGGGCGTTATAACTTGGTATCAAAGCGTGCCAAGGTTTAGGGTTCCTCTAGACTGGCTGGGCATGTACATTCACCACTGAAGACAAGCTCGACTCATGGTTTGGTAACTATTTATGTGGTTATATGTTTAACTGCTCAAATAAAGTATAAATGCTTTACCTGTCTACTTGGTATACATTAATAAGGATGGGCCTTGACTACTACATCATAAGTAAGAACGTGCTTATTAGCACTGATATTGCTAGAACATACTTATTAGTATTGTTCGTTGTGGATTATTAACTGATACGTGTTAAATGCTAAATGCTATGATTATGAATTCATATGTATATTTGTATAATTGTGGAATATGGGTGATTATCTGTTGATCTTGGACCGTGAGGCGGCAAGAGGTTTAGTTATCACTGCCTAACTAGCCGCATTGACTATTGCAGGAAGGTTAAGTTAATAAGAATGATTCCAAGACAGAGAGATTCATCAGTTGGTTAGGAAGATCAGGGCCAGAATAACAAACAGGGTCAAGAGAATGACCAGAATCAGATTCCTCAGCCAGCTCCTGATAATTCGCAGCAGTTATTTAATGACTTACAGGCCAGTGTATTGAGGCAGAAAGAAGAAATCTGCCTCCTGAGACAACAACATGTTCCTGCAGGGAACGTTTTACCAGATGCACCACCTGTATTGGTGCCAATAGTTGAGCAGCTGCCTAAGGCTGGAAGCAAATGGGAACCTCTTTATGAAAGGTTCACGAAACAACAACCTCCAGTTTTTTAGGGTAGTTCAGATCTAGCTAAGGCTGAGCAATGGATAGCATGATTATTACCATCCTTGACTTCATGAGGGAGTCTTGTAATGAGAGGGTGGCATGTGCCACATACATGTTTTGGGAGGATGCCAGATTTTGGTGGGAGGTTATATCCTAGACCAGAAATGTCAATGCCCTGAGTTGGGAAGAGTTTCAGGCTCTGTTTAATGAGAAGTACTACAATGATTCCATTAGGGCTGCAAAGGATGAAGAGTTTATCAGATTACTTTAGGGGAGTTTGACAGTGACTGAATATGCTCTGAAGTTTGATCGATTGGCAAAGTTTCCATGTAACTGGTGCCCACTGATGGGACCAGAAGGGAGAGGTTTCTCCAGGGGCTACAACCTAGACTAGCCCGGGAGGTTCGTATCACACTGTGGCTGGAGTTACTAATTATGCACAAGTGGTGGAGAAGGCTCTCACAGTTGAGAGTGCAGAGAATAAGATCTGGAGGGACAATGCAGACAGAAGAGAGTTTAGGAAGGCATGACCTCCATTTGTGGGTACAGGTAGGGGCAGATGGCCCAGTGATCAAAAGAGGAAGGCTCCTGATACCTTCCTAGCTCCAGGTCCTGATAGGTGACCATGAGGTATTGAAATGGGTCGTCAGGGTGGCAGTGAGGCTTGGAAGACTTATCCAGAGTGCCCTAGGTGCAAGAGGAGCCATTTGGGGGAGTGTAGGGCAAATGCTTGCTTCTTATGTGGGGCAGTGAGACATTTTAAGAAAGACTGCCCAAAAGCAAGAAAGGAAGAGCCCAGAAAGGAAGACAGCTCGGCTCTAGCTCGAGTGTTCGCATTGACTCAAGCAGAAGCTGAGACTTCACCCTCAGTAGTTACAGGCCAACTTTTTAGTGCTGGAACCCTTTATACTGTTTTGATTGATTCTGGTGCTACACATTCTTTTGTTGCTAGTAGAATTATTGATAGACTGTGTAGACCATGTGATTATTATGTTGTGGGGTTCACGACCTTATTACTCACTGGGGAGATAGTAGTATCCAGGAGATGGGTCAGATCTTTGCCAGTGACAGTGGAGGGCAGAGAGTTGTCAGTGGATTGATAGAGTTAGTTATGACTGACTTTGATATGATTCTAGGGATGGATTGGTTAGTGAAGTATGGGGCAACCGTAGATTGCAGAAGGAAGATGGTCACCTTTGAACCTGAAGGTGAGGATCCTTTTATATTTGTTGGCTCCGTCCCTGGTGCCAGTTCTATCACAAACTCAATCTCTCTGTGTGGTGGCAACCCTGGTAAATCTTCTGGAAACACATCTAGAAACTCACAGACTAGTCTGAAGTCACGAACTTGGGCTTCGCACCCTTAGCCATGTGATGATGCAGTCACCTGAGCCTTTTGGCCCCGGCTCTAAGTAACTAGCCATTAGACTAGACAAACGCTTTTTTTTTTCATCGAACTTAAGGTCGGTTAAGAATTTCATGCTTATGATGATAATGCTTATGTTGATTAGATCTAATCTTTTCGTTTTGCGTTAAACATGCTAATACCATTATTGACTCATAGGTCAATTCCATACGACCAGTGCTCAGTATTACAGCCGAACTTGACTAATTAGTCACAGCTTCATAATCAATACTGACACCATTGCCGATTCTGACTCATAGGTCAGTGCCATACACAGATAAGCAACCTTCTAAGCATTTAATATGCATTCCAGATATACAAATAGGGCATTCAACATGCTACATCAAAAACCATGCATATCACATGCCGGGTGCAGTTTTCTTACCTCCGCTTCGAGCAAGAAATAATAAAAGAACGACCCTTGAGAACGATCAATCCTTTGAGTTCCTTAGCAGTTACCTAGTCATAACTAAATATGGGATTCCATCAATAAAATCAATCAATAAAAGGTTCCCGGAGTAAGACCTAGCCTCCAAGAAGTCGAATCCTACTAAATCAGGTAGTAGGAATGATCGCGAGGCCTAAGGTTTAAGTTCCAATGATAAGAACACCATTCTGGCCAAAAAGGCCCTTAAGAGCCGCGGCCCTACTCCACCATGCCGCGACCCGCCTCCCAAACAGAGACGCCAGCCTCCCTGCCTTCAGTACACGCTGCGACCAGCCTCTCCCCGTGCTACGGCACCAAGGCCTTTCAGCACCACCCCTTCTTCTTCATCAAGCTCGGGTTGCGGTTCTCTAGAACAGAGCCGCGGTACCATCTGAAACCCTGCCAAACACCCCTGTTTTCCCTCTTTGAACTCATTTCAAAAACCTATTAAAACACTTCCAATTACACAAAGAAAAGTTCCCAATTATTACCACAACTTATCCATCATATATCAATCAAAATCTAAGCTTTCAACCATTCAAAACCTCATCAAATTCAGTCCCAAAATATTAATTGAAAACCCAACTAAAAGAGAGCATAACCAGAGAAAATCTGCCTGAGATTCTTACCTTCAACCCATAATTGAATCCCCTTCACTAGTTGAACACTAGCCTAGGACCTCAAGCTTTAATTTCCAAGTTTGAACCCTCAATCTTAGCTTCAAAATTTCGAAGAGAGAATAGAGAACAAGATGATTGTGGGGGAGGGAAAGGACTGCTCTGTTTTGCTTCTAAGGTCTCTACAACATCCTTAAGTTAGCATATATCCCTTGGTCAAATGACCAAAATGCTCTTAAGCCTATCTTCTTTTCTTAACTGCCCCCAAGGGAAAAATTGTCATTTCCCACTTATACCGCAAATCATAATTAACGCCCTCAAATTCCCATTATTCTCAATGTCATCAAATAATTACTAAATCATATCCCATTACCCTTGAATTCCCGGTAATGCACTAATCATCAAATTATCCCGAGACTCACCCCGAGCCCGGATATAACCCCATTATGACCAAACCGCTAACTTGCATTCAAAGATCGTCTCATACCGAATAGCTCAAAAAAAAATCCACATTATAATGTGGCCTCATTAATAATTCACCAACCTGCATGAAAATATACAAATATGCCCTCAACAAGCCAAATTACCAAAATGTCCTTATAATGAAAAGTGGACCCATATGCATGCATTTATCATCATATAGTAATATAATTCACATAATCATGAATATATTCATTTATTATCATAATAAATCAATTATGGCCCTCCCAGCCTCCTAATCAAGATCCTAAGCCTTATTAGGAAATTTAGGTCATTACATGTAGCTACTTACAATTTAAGCTGAATACGTTCTTAAGGAACAAGTTGAACTTTGAAATATGTGTTCAAGTATTCGTTTAAAAATTAGGTCAAAACACCAAAGTGATCTTTGTTGCTAAAGACGGAATGGAAAACCCAACAAAAATATGCTTGAATAACAAGAAAAAGAGTTCCAAGTACCAAAGTGAGGAAGACAAAGAGCAACTTTGCACACCAATTACTTAAAAATGATCATTAATATGAAAATAATGATGATTAGATTCAAAAAGTAGAAAACACTGAAATAATTATCCAAGGAAGCACTCTCAGGCTCAGCTAACCAGAAGGCATACGAAATTGCATAACTAACATTAAAAGGTGACACTCCAAAACTTGGGTAGATAAATGAACTAGCTACAGCTTAGCTTTGTGAGGCATCTGTGACTTAGTTGAAAATTTCATTATAAGACCATATTTGGTTTGAATCAAGTTTCTTATGATGATAGCAAGACAGTCCAAAAGACTTACATATGTTCAAAGACCCTTATAGGAACTGTATACCATTTTAGCAGATACAGAATTAAAATAAGAAAAAAGTCACAGCAGCCTAAAAAGGACCACTTAAATCTGAAAACACTTTCTATGAGCTAGAATATGATCTTTCTAACTAAGTGAGCAATTTTATTTTGGTCTCTTCTTAAATATTTTGGTTAAGCTTTTCAGACCCTTCCAAAGCATACCAAAGAAAAAATAATATTGATCGAAAGGACCACTTGTTTCAGTGTAAGATGTGAAAAGTCAACCATATTATTATGTTGGGATTTTATGCCCTAATTAAAACTAAATTTCTTTGTAATTTCATTTATTATCAATAAACGAATAGAAATCATTTTTTGAATTGGTCAATCACTTTGTTCACACATTTTATTTTTATGACTATTTGTTTAATATGAACTTTTATTAAATCTCGAGCATATAATTAATCGTATTTATAGTGACGTAATCATAGTTGAATATAAATATGATTATATGTTCACAATAAGTTAGTCCTAATATTAGTAAGTGCACATGATTTACACTGACTTGCTAATCTACGATATATTCTACTTACACATCACACTGTTAGCATTAGCAAAGTAGATAAGATCATATGTATTTGTTACATCGAATTGGACCGATATTGATAGTAGATAGGATAAGTAAACATATCATTATTATCTATTCTAGTCATATCATAGTTGACCATAAGTCAATTAAATATCAATTCTTAGTGGTTAGTATTCTAACTAATTGTATTATTTGAGTTCTTTGACTTGTTCGTTACCAACTTACCCTACGGACTAGCCCATACTTACATCTTGGGAACTCGGTAGTATAATTGAGTGGGAGTGTTAGTCATAGATATAAACATCTATAGCTTCTGATGAAGAAGTGAAATGATGCTTTCCTATTAGTTTGGTTCAAGGTGCTAAATGATAGAGATCTCATTTCAATAATTAATATTAGTTTACTGAAATATCACTTCCAATGAACTAAATGTTTTAAGGATAAAATACAATGATGGGTAAAATGGTATTTTAGTTCCATCTCATTGTAGACCGTTTATAGAGGATTGAGTGACAATTATAGTTGTAACAATGGATAATTAATAAAAAATCTATATTGCTTATAGAGCATTCTATGAATTCAAGAGTGCAATTCTGAGTCTTTAGTAGAGTCACGATGAATTAATAAGTTAGTAAATTTATTTGTTAGATTTATGATAACTTATTGGAGCTTGATTTCATAGGCCCATGTACCTTGGATAAAATCATCTCGATAGTCTCAATTAATTGATTTAATTGTCAATTAGAATTATCAAAGTTGACCAGGTCAATTTTGGATAATTTCCCAGAGTTATACAATTTAGAGAAGAAAAGAGAAATTAGGACAAATTTATTAATTAAGATAAATTGATATCTAAATTAATAAATAAGTTTAAATCAACGTTAAAATTATAAATAATTAATTTGATAAATGATTTGAATAATTATTTAATTAATTAAATTAATAGGAAATAATACATAACTTGATTTTAAGTCCAATGGACTTATAATTGAATGGGAAATTTCACGGGCCTAAAGCCCATGATAATTTTGACCTAGGGCTGACTATTGGCTATTATTTTATTGATTTTTTAATTAAATAAATGACTTAATTGAGTCTATAAAAAAATGCTAAGAGAGAGTTGAAAAAAAAAGTTCAGATTTCTAAAACACAAGTCTTCGATAAGTTTTAGATTCTCTCTAAACATAAGTCATTTTCTAAGTCTTATTATTATTTTCTCTTCCTCTCTGTATCAATCTCATATGTTGAGAATTTCCCACTCTAGTCTAGGTGATTCTAAGGATACTTTGGAAGACTGTGAAGAAAATTGAAGATCGGTTCAGTTTCTTGGTAATACTCTGCAACATAAATGATACAAGGGTTAGAGAAACTGAAGGAAATACTCAAACATTCCGCTGCGTATAATGTAAGTATTCTTCTCATTATTTCTCTTTAAATTCAATTTTAGAAACATGTTCTAGGTTGTCTCATATTAACTTGTTTAATATTAGATCTAAATGAAAATAAATAAAAATCATCTATTTTTCCTAACATATTATTCCATGGTTAAGCTTTATTGCCTATGAAAAATTGTAATCGTATAGAACCTTCTGGTGTGATTAAATATACTGAAATATTCAACATCTACAAAGTGGAAATACCTTGAGTTATGTATTGTCAACTAGGCTCTTATGTACGGTGGAAATGCCTAAAACTATATAGCTTAAGAGGATAAGCTATATATAAATACTTGGTTTCACACTTTTGCAAAAGAACGTCAATTTTCTATTTTTTGAAGGGAAAAAGTATGTCTGTAATATAAACAAGTAATATGCTGTTGTTGATTCTAATTTTCTTTCTAAGAAACTATTGACATAATATCATTGAGCAATGATTGTATTACATGAGAAAGAGACCAAAGCCAATTTTCGGAATTCTAAAAAAAAAAATTAATATTATATGATGAGTAACTATCCAAACTCTGACTTGAAGAATTCTAATTCACATATAAACACAACACCCAAAACCTCCAAATCCGGCGTGAGATACGAACATATATGAGAAAGGGAAGAGCTCCATACTTGGGGAATATCTAGTGTGCCTGAGGTGTTGTTGTGCATAGGAAGAAGGAAGAAACTAGTCACTAGAGAAGAGAGGAAGACTCCAGTTGCACGAGTTGTTGTGGTCGAACAATGGCCTCTCCTGTGGTCGAGTGGTGGCTAGGCTACTGTCAAGGGTTGCTGTGTTGGGTTGTCAAATGGAGGTAGGTGTGCCATCACTAAGGAGGTGCTACGTGCCAGGTCAAGCAGAGGAGAAGGGGGTTACAATTGCGGCAATTTTTTAAACCTAAAAGAAGGAAGAGAAATCGTTAAAGAAAGTCGTTATAGCTAGCATTTTTGTTTTATTGGTCAAGTTTTATTTTAATTTATCAACTTTTCTGTTTCAAAAAAATAGTTCTTATTAGTTTTAAAAGAAAAAAATAAAACTACTACTATAAATTTCTTAATAAGTATCATTGAATTTTTAATAAATAAAACTTCTTTTATTAAATATACATGTACTAATTAAATTAACAATTGATATTACAAAGTATAAAAAATTTAAACAATTATTTGAATAACTCATTTTCACCAAAAAAAAAAAACTAATTCTTTAACTAGTAGCTATTGTGTGTTACAAATTATTAATTAATAATTTTTTATAATATATTTACATAATATATTAAATTATATTAAAAAATACAAATTAAATTTGTTCTTGATTAAAGAATTTGTAGTGTATCACTACCAATATCACAACAACCTAAGGCCAAAACCTCAACCAAAGACCAATACAACACCCTCGTTTATTTTTTTTTTTTTAAAAACATAGGATCCCCTACTAATCCTAGGACTCCAACCCTGAGACTTTGGGGAGGTGATCGCATGCTAGATTATTTGAGTTATCCCTCTTGGGTGATATACAACACACCCTTTTAACTTAAAGTCTATGAACAAAAACAAAACGGAAAGGAAAAAGAAAAGAGCACTACATTACTGCTACAATATCACAACCCAGTGACTCACGACCACAAGATCACAGAGGACTTGGTTCATTTCTAGTACAAAGTCCATGTTTATCAAACTTTTCATCTAAGATATAACAAAATAAAAAGTAGTAAAATACCATCAAATAATATTTGACAGCCCCAGATATTACTAAAGTATTGCATAAGGGCCCCATTAACTCAAACCTAATTTCTTATAGACTTTTTCCCAACAAATAAAGGATTAGAAAATAAATAATAATAAAAATAATCCAGGATCAAAATTGTGAATCTAGAAGTGCCTAAATGGTGACTTTGATAAGTGATAACTACATAAAAATTGTCCAGGAAATGTATATCTCAAATGGAAATCAATTAAACTACTTCAAATATTCAATGAACAAAAATAGTAGACAAGTTTGAAATATGAAGATCGACCATATACTTGTATGTCACAATAAAAAAATTTCATCCATTCTCTAATTTTAAATTAACAATGTCATCTCTTGTGGGTAGGTTAGGCACTCCTTTAAAACAATATTTTATACAATACCGTCCAATTTATAAACTAACTATTCACATTAATGCCTAGATATTAGCCTAACAACTTGGTGCTAAAAAAGGTTTAATGCCTGATAACTTATCTAAGCATACTCTCACAAATAGAAGTTCCAACACAGCGAAAGCTCTTGCAATGCATCGGTAACCAAAAGCTCAGTTAAAGAGCAATACAACACAAACAAACCCTTTTAACTTTAAGCCTAGGAACAAAATAAGGGAAAGGGAACAGGAAAAGAGCACTACATTACCACAACAATATCTAGATCACAACTCATTGACCCACAAGACCAATTAAGTGAACAAAGTAAAAAAGAAAAATAGGAAATATTAATAACAATAAATAAGTACATGCAAGAGAAATAATGTATCATATCAAGAGAACATAATATTTCCATTATAGAGAAGACAATAATTATGGCTTAAGTTTTTGGCAGAAAAGAAGAATGGGTAAAGGAACAAAAATTCACCAAATAAGAGGTTGAAACAGAAATTGGAGAAAGGCAAACCAAATGAGAGCACGATGAAACTTAAAAGTTGACCATATGCAAAAATAAGGTAGTAGAAACAGAATCTAAAACCTCTGTATCATCATCCATAAAAACTTTAGGAAGCCCAAAATAAGAATTTACACAAAAGACAAGAATATATAAAATTAAATGACAAAGAAGAAAAATAAAATGGGAAGGTAAATATCAACTTGAGCTATTGTCTACATTTAACTCATATCTGATGTATAAAATACCTCCTTCAAGCATATAAAAATATTATATAAAATAAAAAGTAAATACTATCATATTTTCCTAAGTATTATCATGGTGAAGCCTATTTTATTCTTTCAAATCATTAAAGTTTCTTTCTATCTTCAGAAATCAAAATTCTTATTGGCTTACTTGTAAACACACACGAGGCCCAAATACCAATTGCACTACAGCCACAATAGTTGAATCAATTGAGCCAGGTCTGGATTAAGAAGAAACATTGCACAAAGAATGGACTAGATCAAAACAACACAACATATAGTGAGCATTAATAGAATCAATCAAGTAAGTTTATAGAACAAGATGGAGAAGAAGCAAGATGAGAAAAATAAAAAATATAAGGAAAGCCTATGAATCAAACACTTGCAACCTTGTATTTAATTCAATGGTGCTTAAATTATTCCATGTTTTTAGAGAAGGAGGGGATGAAAATTAATCTTAATCAGACACAGTTGGTGTGCATGAATTTACGTTGCCCAACCTTTGTGTCTTTCGAGAAAATCTACTCTGAATCGAGCTTCTCCCTGGTCCTGATTCACATCCTATTAGTATGAGTTCTCTATGTACGTTGACATGTAAAATAATTTCCCAAATGAACTTTTTACAATTTCCTGGCAAAGCTTAAAATTTTTTTTGATCTCCGAATGGATTGGTTCAAAAGACAAATTTTGAGATGGGATTTAGCTCATTAGAACTATCTTCTTTGCCTTTGAGATGTGTTTTTCTTTCTCTGTTTTTCCTACTTAATGGCTAGAAGGTGTAGAATTTGACGAAATGGAAATTTGGCGAAGGTGAGGAATTTAAAAATGATGATGTGGCATTGATTAACTTGTAAACTTGTAAATACCAAACACAAATAAAATATATTAAAACAAAATTCCTAAGGGATTCTTCACATATCTGTCGAGTATCTTCTCTCCCCCTTCACATCTATCTCTTCTTTTCCATTCAAGAGAGAAGAGGTTGATCCTTTCAGAAGTCAAAAGTTCGTCGGCCACAAGCTCCGACTACCCTCAATGGAGAGGACATAATTCGTGGTATTTTTTTCTTCTTCTTCTTCTTCTTCTCATTTCCACTAAAACCTTCACTTTTACTTATTCTCTTACTACCTAGAACCCTAAAGAAAACATAACAGTAGCAACAATGGATGACTCAACTACATTGTCAGCCCTCATCAAATGAATAAGTAATATTAGAATTACGAGTTCAATGAATTAGAATGATTTTTATTTTTATTTTTATTTTATTGATGCACAAATTAAAAAAAATACTATAATTTTGAATATTATATATACTTGGTACAAAAAGTCAAGTGATATACTTTTACAACTGTCCTCACAAATGTACTCTAATGCATAATTGTAGAAGTTGATGCAAATATAAATATTTCATTAATGCTCATTTAATATTTATTGAAATTATAAAAAAATAATATTTTACTTTTTATTATATTATTATATTAAAATCTAATTATATAAAAACTTTTCATTTACATTTAATGTTATACTAAAAGTAATAATAAAAGATAAAAATAAAATAAAAGTAAATAAAAAAGAAACTAATTAATGATACTCCAAATATACATCATGTTATATTCAGTGCCAAATTTGACACAACTTTTAGCACACTATTGGAGATGCCTTCGCCCAGCGCGGACAAAGAAGTTCAGAGCTTGACTGGAAAAGTGGCAGCGCTAAACCGATTTATTTCAAAGTCCACTGACAAGTGTTTTCCCTTTTACAACTTGCTCAGAGGAAATAGGAAATTTGAATGGACTGAGGAGTGCGAGTTGGCATTCCTCGTCCTAAAAACGCATTTGGCCAAACCCCCTGTATTGTCTAAGCCTATATCTGGAGAGCCCCTGTTCCTATATTTGGCCGTAACAAAAAATGCACCCCTTAAAATGGGCAGTAGAGCTCAACTAGTTCGAGATACTGTACACACCACGAACCTCGATCAAGAGCCAGGCCCTTGCCAATTTTGTGGCTGAATGCACCGAATTTCAAGAGGAGCTTTTGAAGGAGTTGTGCAGGAGTTGTGAAAGATATTCGTGGACGGCTCATCTAATTAGAATGGATCCGGAGCTAGGATCATGTTGATCTCTCCAGAGGGGCATCGATTCCATACAACGCTGAGATTCGGATTCAAAGCATCAAACAACGAAGCCGAGTATGAGGCTTTGTTAGTCGGGCTCAGAGTGGCAAAGGAATTGAAAGCAGGGGTTGTCCAGTGTTATAGTGATTCCCAGCTCGTGGTTAATCAAGTGTTGGGAGAATATCAAGTGCGTGGTACCAAGATGGCAGCTTACCTAGCCAAGGTGAAGAAAGAGCTGTCAGAATTTGAATATGGAACTGTTGAACAAATCCCTCACAAGCAGAACACTAATGCTGATGCTTTGGCAAGACTGGCCACCACCAAGGAAGCTAAGACTTTGAACGTAGTACTAGTGGAATTCTTGGAGTGTCCAAGCGTGGCAGAAAAAGTGATAAAGGTCGAGATGATTGACACAAAGCCGGCCTGGATGACCCCCATAGTGGAATACCTTACAACAGGAAGGTTACCTGAGGAAAGAAATGATGCGAGAAAAATACTCTATCAAGCTCCGAGTTATGGTCATTCACTATCTCTTCTATGGTGTGTTCTGCCCAAGGAGGCTAAAACAATTCTGCAAGAGGTGCATGAAGGCTTTTGTGGAGATCATGCTGGGGGGCAAAACTTAGGCTTGAAAATATTAAGGCATGGTTATTTTTGGCCTACTTTAACAAAAGATTCCATCTCCCATGTTCAGAAATGTGACAAATGCCAACGCTTCGCCACAGTCGCCCAAGCTGCTCCAGTTGAGCTGATGATGATCTCATCCCCATGGCCATTTGCAGTATGGGGAATTGATTTAATAAGATCTTTACCTATGGGAAAGGGAGGAGTTTCTTATGCGGTGGTGGCTATTGACTATTTCACGAAATGGGTATAGGCCGAGACTTTGGCAACCATCACTTCAAAGAGATTCCTCGACTTTGTGGTTAAAAACATTGTGTGCCAGTTTGGGCTTCGTAAAAATTTCATGTCAGATAATGGAACCCAGTTTGACAGTGATCTCTTCATCGATTTCTGTGAAAGACACGACAAAATCAAGAGTTTTTCTTCGGTTGCATATCCACAGGCCAATGGACAGGTTGAAGCTGTGAAAAAGACCCTAAAGGAGAGCCTAAAAGAAAAGGTTAGATGAGGCTAAAGGAGTCTGGCCCGAGCTGCTCCTGCAGGTACTCTGGGCATACCAAACTTCCCACAAGACCTCCACAGGGCACACTCCTTTCTCCCTGACTTTCGGAAGTGAGGTCGTCCTTCCTGTTGAAGCAAAGGTAGCCACACACAGGTTACAGACATTCATCCAGGAGCGGAATGATGAGTTGCTTAATGCGTCTCTCGACCTGATTGATGAGAAACGAGAGGATTCACAACGAAAACTCGCACATTACCAATAGAAAATCACTCATTGTTTTCATTCCAAGGTCAAAATACATAATTTTGGTTTGGGCGATCTAGCTCTCCGAAGGGTCTTCTTGGCGAACAAGGACCCTAAAGATGGCGCTTTAGGTCCAAACTGGGAAGGACCCTATCAGATCGTGGAAATTTTGCATGAGGGAACTTTCAAGTTAGCTTGGCTTAGTGGAGAAACAGTCCCACGGACCTGGAACGCGATGCACTTAAAGAAGTATTATCAATAGTGTTGACCACGATTTTGGCCAACGACGAGTAGACGTCAAAACTACAATAAACGTTCAAGAGAAAATACGACACTGATAATTTTATAGTGGTTCAGCCCCAATATGTTGGTAATAGCCTAATACAGTTAGAGTTGTGATATATAGATCCACACTCAAGATCGGATGAACCTGTGTTAACTGAGTTTCTTAAGTGTAAAATGAAAAAAATACAAGATTTCTCTCTGAATACAAATGCTCTCTCAGAAAAATCAGAATCTGAATCTCTTCAATGATGCCATGAGCTCTTTATTTATAGGCTCAGGATCGTACAAATCAAAATCCCTCATAATCGGGATAATTTAGTTGCTCCAACCAATATTTACTTAATAATCAAATTTAAAATACAACAATATGCGATTTCTTTGGGATAATCTGAGAGATTCCCGCTGTGGGTGCGACTAATTCTAGTTGAAGTCGTTACTGAAATTTTGCTGCAGAATCATGATCTGTCTGGTTGGCCAACTCCACTCCCTGAGGTGAGACTGGTCGGCCAAAGAACCCTTCCGATTAGGCAAAACTCTTGACTGAACAGATACACTTGACTCCAAGATTACTGGTCGGCCAAAACGAATGATTGGTCGGCCAAAACAGATGACTGGTTGGCCAAAACGAATGACTGGTCTGCCAAAACGACTAACTGGTCGGCCAAAATGATTGATTGGTCAATAAAAAATCTTTACTGGTTGGACACAAATTCTACCAGATCGGTCAGATCACTTCCAAACCAGATAAATAATTTTCATGTCCAGTAATATCACAAGATTAATCTGAAACCTTTGCCCCAGCCATTTATTGCTACTTGTCACTTTTATTTCCATGTCATCGTATTTAAATTTTGGGGATAACATTTTCCCCCCAAGTTTATTATATGATATACTCACATAATAAACTTTTTCTCAACTACTGAGGGCATAAAAAGAGAAAACTGACTTTCCACATTCTCCCGCCTTTGCAAACAAACCACGGCATCTTACCAGACCACGATCATGGTAGTTACGTGTTCCCAATCGTGGGGGAGAGAATAGCAAAAAGAATTCCAAGAGTCTAAGGGTAAGTGAAAATTTCCACTCTCTTCCCTTTAAATAGACCCATAAGTGCTCACAATTCATAAGCAAAAAAGAGGGCTCACAAACTACTCATCTCTTGTTTTGGCCGAAACCTTCAAGGTTTACTCTCCTCTTGGCCGAAATCTTCAAAGAACTCCAAGAAGGGCTCCGATTTCTTCAAGAAAATCTAAGGATTCTTCAAGAAATTAACACCTCTTCAAGATATTTGGGTAAGTTCTTCTTCCTCATCTTCATTTGTAAGCTTTTTAAGCTCTAAAATTTACATAAAAGCTTGTTAAACTCTTGTATGTGCGAAACCCCTTTTGGAATACACTCTTGGATTTGTGTATGAATCTTTGATGAATGATGCAATTTGTGGCTGTTTTGATGTAGTTTAGGCTATGGGTAAATCAATTTTGTCTCCAATTTCATGAAAATTTGAAGAAAAAAATGATTTTTCACTCTACATTGCATATTTGGGTTTATGGGTATTTGATGAGCATATGAAATCCCTTGAACCTCATGAACTTTTCAAACTCCACCTTTTGATCTTGATGTAGTGTCCCAAAAATAGAAGAACATGTTTGTGCCCCAAGCCTTTGAGATTTATGGTCTTTTCGGACCCTATAGCTAATCGATTAGTGTTTTTGGCCCTTAAATTCTTACATGATTAGTAGTAAAGTATAGCTCCTCATAAATAGATTATTAGGGATGCATGTGTATGGCTGATCGGCTATTCTTAGCTGTTCGAACATTTGGATACGACCAAGCAGCTCGAATGTGCACATAAACGCCTCGGACACACCCAATCCACTCGGTCCAGTTTCCAGTCAATCAGGACACCACGCCTCCCGCTCGGATCAGCACTCAACCGATCGGATGCTCCCCTTCCGCTCGAGCATCACGCAGTCTACTCAGAACACCACGCCATTTACTCGATCATCACAATAACCACTCGGGTTACCACGACATCCGTTCGGACCATCACCCAGCCGGTCGACTTTATACTTCCTTCACGAAGAATAGTTTCTTAATCAACAGCTTCAACATCCACCAATGAGGGTGAAAAAATCCAAGCGACTTCCTCAAGACCAAGATCCTCAAGTGGCTCGTAGAGCGACATAGAAGGTAGTGGAACGTGGTGAAGCCCAAATTGTAGCTTCTTTAAGGCCGCCGTGCCAGATCCAAAAAGCTAGAAAACCCCGAAGAAAGACTATCCAAAAATTCACAACTGAGATTCAGCAATAAACTGTTCTAAAACCAAGAAAATATGAAGAAGAAACACCCTCTTGGTTCATAGCCAAACCTTCTAAACTTAACTCCAGCATGTTTGATAAACACATTCAGGCTTTAGGCCTTGAAGGAGTAAAATTTATATGCCCGCGACCTCATCAGAGAGCTAATAAGCGTGGTGGACCCAATTGCGCCTGGTCTAGATACCATGTTTTTGCAGGAGCTACTATCCCACTGCACCCTTTTTTTTTCGGTCAGTAGCAGATTACTTCAATGTCTCTCCTTTCCAGATAGCTCCTAATGGAATTCAAGCATTATCTGCTTTATATATTCTCTACTTCTTTCAAGGCTGGGATCCACCCACTCCTCATGAAGTTCACTACCTATTCGACTTTAGGACCAATCCAAGCCACAAGAATACAGGTTTTTTCCACCTCTTCCATAGGCATAAATGTAATGCCCCAAATTTCCTAATAAGGTTTAGGACCTTGATTAGGAGGTCGGGAGGGCCATAATTGATTTATTATGGTATTTAATGATCATATGCGTGTTAATGTGAATTATATTATTATATGATGATAAATGCATGCATATGGGTGTATATATAATGATAAGGGCATTTTGGTAATTTGGCCTGCTGAGGGCATATTTGTAAATTGGGTGCATATTGTAATTTGTGAATGAGATTTTATTATTATGGAGATATATTCGAGCTATTCGGCATGAGACGGTCATGTATATGGATTAGCGGTTTTTTCATAACGGGGTCAATTTCGGGGTAATAGAAATGTTTATTTGGTGATAGATTGGGAGTATTTGAGATCAGGATGGAATCTTGGAAGTTTTGACTATAGTATCCCCGGGGGTGTTTTTGCGACCTCGAGCACTAGGTTTTATTTGAGGTTACTTAAGATTGAAGTAGCTTCCTAGATAAGAACATACGTTGGAAAACCTCTCGTTCTCTCTCTCGACAGTCCGTTATACCGTTTGAGTATTTTTTAGGAAATCTTGAGTTCTAGGAGTCGGAATCAAGCGAGGGTCGAGGCATAGCAATCCTAGGAAATATTAGAAGCTTCTTAACCAAAGGATTTGATGGAAAACAACCCAATCAAAGGTAATCTAAGTTTGAAGTTTGAAGTTTTTAATGTTTTTAAGCTTAGAATTGGACTTTGTGAATTGTTGAGTTTTGGGTTAGTTTGAACCTTGGGTTTTGAGGGTTTTGGAGTATTGGGAAGCTTGGGAACTTTGATTTGATGATTGGGGAATGTTTGGGTATGTTTTTGGAGGATTTGGAGTGCTTAAAACACGTTTGGGAATGGCCCAGGGTTGGGGGCCGCGACCCTGTTCTTGAGTATCGCGGCCCTAGTTCGATGAAGCAGGTGTCAGGAAATTGGCCTTGCTGGGCGCCGCGGCCCTTGCCTCAGAGAATCCTGGGGGCCGCGGCCCAAGGTGCTAGGGCCATATCCCTTGCCCTGTTTTCACCCCGTTTGCTCGTTTTGACCCCGGGAACTTAGCTATGGGCCTCGGGAGTGTCCCTACTACTTGGATTAGTTTGGATTGATCTCTTGGAGACTAGATATTGATTTGAAAA
>NW_026908660.1:0-18428 GCF_963169125.1 Humulus lupulus
ATTTATACTTTTGAGTGTTTGAAAAAAAAAATTGTACGGATGTCTCTATTTATTATAAGCTCTCAATTAGAATACAATTTGTTTGGTCTCAAATTTATTCTTACGAGGTTTTATTGTATATAGGTATGGCAATTGGGGAATTTGCTTCACATATGCTTCGTGGTTTGCCCTTGGAGGACTAGCCGCAGTTGGTAAAACTTACAGCAACAGTCAAACTATGCGCAAGGGAGTTGAATTCCTACTCAAAAAACAAACATTTGATGGCGGTTGGGGAGAGAGCTACCTTTCATGCCCTAAAAAGGTATATATTATGAGTAGTGTAATTTATAACTTATTGAGTCTCTTGGCAAAATGGTTTATTTTTTAAATTCAATTTGCACTCTAGTTTAGTTTTAATAATTCTTTGCGAAATGGTTTCTCATAATTTAGACAGATAGTCGAAAATTTAGACAGCTGGTCGAATTTTAGACAGATGCAATTTTACAAAAAATTATCAAAAGTAAACCAGAGTGCAAAATCACTTAAAAATATGTCATTTTCATTAATTTCTCTAACTTATTAACCTGAAGTATATAACTTTTTTTACAATTCATTTTTATCTTCTCATTTATAATCATGTGTGAATAATTGTATTAATTTTGATTGTATTATAGGAATATGTAGCATTTCCAGAAAATAGATCAAACTTAGTACAAACTTCATGGGCTATGATGGCATTGATTCATGCTGGACAAGCAGAAAGAGACCCAACACCTCTTCATCGAGCTGCAAAGCTCATTATCAATTCTCAAATGGAAAATGGTGATTTTCCAGAACAGGTATATATATATATATATATTTTTTCTTTAGCAATATTACTTTTAATGCAAAAATTAATGAGAACAAACATTACTAAGGAATATATATATATAGTATTTTCTAAAATATCTTACTACAAGTTTATTTCTATAAGTTGATCTAATCATGAAATTAAATTCTCTTTTCTCTTAATTTACTTGAATCCAAAAATTAAAATAATCTTTAGAAATTGTTGTCTCCCCTAAAAGTGAAGTTGAATTTAATTTTGTCTAACAAACAAATAATTGATTTTATTTTATTATGACCCATGCCAGGACATAGTTGGAGTTTTCAAGATGAATTGTCCACTGCATTATCCATTATACAAAAACATATTTCCATTATGGGCGCTTGCAGAGTATCGCAATCGAGTTCTATTGCCATAAACAAAGAACAAGTAAAAAATCGAAGCACTTAATTAATAATTAATGTGTGGTTAAAACTAATAAAAAGAGTTGTGAGGTAATAAAGCTCCAGCTTGGTGTGTACGTAGTTATGATTTATGCTTAAGCATAAGACATTATTATGAGTACAAATTAATAATAGACTTCGTAATAATATCAATTATAAGAAGTCTTAAGCTTGATGTTCACTTTCTCTATTTGAATAATTTGAGGAAAATGTTAATTATATATGCCTATTATTATGAAATAAAGATTACTCTCATATTATTGGTACACTTTTATTTATTGGTACAGATTATTGGTGGGTTAACATTTTGTTAATATTATAATATTTTAGATATATTATTACTTCTTATCAATAAAATTTGTAGGCATAAAATACTTTTACTTGCACTTATAGTTGATAAGTAATGTCTCACATTTTCTTGTATTAATTACAAAAATCACAATTAAATGTGACTTAATATGTTTTTAATCATAAATAAATTTTGTCATTGTGTATAATAGGTAACTAAAACTACATTAGTAATATAACTTGTGACAAAATGTTATTTTTTAGTTACAAGTAATTTTTTGTTATGACTAAAAGTGACATTTAATTGCAAAAAAAAAAATTGATGTTACGACTAAACATTGTAACTAAAGGATAACTTTTTTTGTAGTGTCTAGTGATTAAGATATCATCACCATAGACCAAAATATCTATACAGATGATGAATATTCTGTGGAACAAATATAGTTTAGTCTAACCTGGTGAGCATTCTTGGAAAAAGAAAACCTCTTTCCAGCTTCTTAGACCAACATGAGATGCTTGTTTAAACCAACTAATTAAGGATTGTTGGGATCTTTAAACCCCTAGTAATTGTATCATTGATGAGTGTTCTTCCTTGGATCATCATTAAGAAAATTGTTGTTAACATCCACTCGAAGAGGCCCCAAAAGAGAACTGGAGATTTAGAGCACCATTCATGTATGCACTATCACTCCATGGTACCATTATGCAACAAGCCATTGACAAAACTTAAATTTGGAAAGACATAAATATATGGTAACATGTTACTAGTAATTGTCAGAGTAACCAGTTACCATTTTAATTAGCTTTAGATAGCATGGTAACTAGTTATCTAGAAATTAAACATACATGTTAGAGTAATTAGTTACAATTTTAATTAGTTTTAGATTGCATATAACCGGTTACCCAAATTTGCAGTAATATGGACAGTTACCCAAAAATCAAACATATATGTCAAAATAACAAGTAACCATTTTTTTAGTTTTATTTTCAGTTTGCATGGATGTAACTAGTTACTCTTATTTACAATAGGCTATTTACAATGGATGTAAGGCATTATTTGAAATAAATATGTATGGAATTATTTGAAAATTATAATAAAAATATGGAAATTTAATCCAATATAATGAATTAACTTATAATATAGAAGTAGAAAAGCTAGAGAGATATCGTCTACAAAATAAAATAAATAATATTTGTTAAAAAAAACGCTTAAATTTAGAGGAAAATGTGCCCGCTGAAAAGTTGTTATTAAAAAAGATCACAAAATATCTAAACCGAAAATATCACCAAATTTATAAGTGTATAATTATTTTGTTATATTTGTTAGAAACTTCCAAATCTTTTAATAAAGTTAAGTAAGTACTCCCAATTGCAACAAATAATTCATTAAAACAAACTAAAATTTAGAAGAATAGTTTCCCATCATAAATAAAATTAACACGAAAATGAAGTAGGCCAAAAAGGATGCACTAGTGTAAAGTTACATACGAATAAACTCTTAAATGGAAGTTGACCAATTCTTTCCATCTTCTTTTCCACCATATCGTATTCAAAAATTTGAACTTGTTTGAACAACAAGAACACCACATTACCATTATTGGGATGAAAAGCAAGAACATACCAAATGTCGATCCACTCTTCCACCATAATGTCATGAACCAACCTCCACGAACAATCCTCCTCCTCGCCTTCGTCTTTATTTTCATAATTTAGTTCCCAAATTTTCAAACCGAAAAGTCTAGGTTCCTGCCTTTGTTGTGAGAGTCGCAGACGATCAAGTCTAGGTTCCCGCCTTTGTTGTGAGAGTCGCAGACGACCCTGGACCAATCCAATCTGAACCAACCAATCCAAACAACACCTTTTCTCATGTTCAAGATCCCATGGAAAGGAAATTTCCCGACAAAACTTGTGATTTTCGTTGAAGAGATCAAATGATATAATTCTATTAACAAATTCAGTATTGTGATAACAGGCGAGCCAATGTAACTTTCCATTGTAAGCAATAGGAGCGCGATTGCTTAAACTAGTCCGACAAAATGAGAACATACTTGGTTGATTAGTTGTCCAATTTCCAATCTCTGAAGAGAATGTTAGGGCACAATATTTTGCAATACCATTCTTATAAGCATGAATCCACGTTACTACAACTTTGTACCTAGTCATTTTATGATCGCACTGCGACACAATTATACCAGCATTTCCGAGATCTAAAAATGGCAATTTTGTATATATTTGAGGGAGCTCGCGCCATTTTCTCGTAAAGGGATTGCATATCACCAAAGGTTGTAACGAAGTACGATGACACGAAATCAGTAACAAATTGTCACAAGTTGATAATATGCGAAGGTGTTGCCATGGTAAAAAATCAAGATAACGGTGATGACTTGTGGATATTGGTCTAGGTAATTTGGTGTGGAGAGTCTTTGATTGGTTGGAAAAATATTCGTAGAATTGTTGTGATGAGATGGTGTTCTTGGCTTTTGGTTTGACTATTATGAAAGTGAAAGGAGTATTGTGTATGGAATGATAATCATGAAGAAGCTTTTTACGACGATAGTGAGTTGAATTGAGTAGAGTGAACCAATACTTACAGACTGCGCTGCATCTGATTATAGATCGCCATGGCTGAAAATTTCTTCTTGGTGAAACCTCTTCGACATATTCAACAATGATGGAGAAATATGTTGTGCGGCTATATATAAATATATATATATATAATTAGGGTTTGGGTGAGGATATTTCTAATAATATCTATATATTAATGTTAATGAATATTGTATTATTAGTTTATTTTTAAGAAAAACAGTAGTTTTTTTTTTTCGGAAACAGATCAATTTGAAACTTTAATTTAATTGAATACTATGACGATAATATTGTACTATTTATATAATTTTCTTTTCATATGGTGTAATCTAATATCATATATGTGTAAATTGACATAAATATCCTGGAACAATTATAATTATAAAGGTTAATTCTTAACACATGCCCTCTCAACATATCATGTATAAACATTAAAAGTTAGATTATTAATTTAAAAAATCAATATAAATTTTAAAAAAAAAAAGTAATCTAAAAAAAAGTAATCAACATATCATGTAATCTAAAAAAAAAGTAATGAATGAACAAAATATAAATTTAAATATAGATGTGGATGTGGAGATGCTAAAAATTTTAAATGTAATATGAGTTTTTTTTCTTAAAAAAAAATATTTTATTGTTTGAATCATATGTATGAACTTTTTTATTGTATTTCATACTTAAAATTGTGTATGATAACAACAAGTCACTCAAAATTAATATCGTTAGAAAGACTAAATAAAAACATAAATGTGAAAGAAATGTTATTAAGCCATGAAAATGAGATGTAAAAGATAAAACGTTGATCGTGATATTGTCAGTGATCATCGTGGGTATTTTACTATAGTGGCAATGATTTAAGTTTTAATTTTGTTTAGGAAATAATAGTTTTAATAATATTTGTATTATTTAGTAATAATAATATAAAGGAGTGTGGAAAGAAAGTTTTATGAATAATATTGTACTTATTAAAAATTTAAGAGGGGTGAAAAAAAATTTAATTTTAAAAGGGATTTAATTAAAAAATGTGTGAGTGGAGAAAAAAAATGTGTGTCAATAGTCACACCCTTCACATAATTTGTTTCTATTTTATTAGCTTATACTAGAAAACATAACCGCGCTTCGCGCAGTCTTTTGTAATTATTAAAAAATATACATATTTTAAAATACTTTTAGGAGAATGCTACGACATGGATTCTTTTTCACCCTACTCGTACAACATATTCCTTATATGGACATGTGAGGGCGTACTTTTGTACAATTTTTTTTCTTCATAATGGTGTCCATTGTATATAAAATCTCTTGCAAATTTTTGAAAAATTATGAATAATTAAAGTACCGAAAACAAAGTTCAAAAAATTTGTTGTACGTGTGCATTTATTTTTTATTATTATTATACGTTTTGTGTGATTTTTTTTTATAAAAAAATATAAATTATGTATATGGAAATTTATGTTTTGTGTAAGACTTATTTTGGGCGATTACCTTTTTGAACATTTTATTTTTAAAAATTAACTTTTAGAACTCGTGTTTTATCAAAAGGTTAAATATAGGATTGTATAGATCGATTATTTGAACATTGTATTTTGGCCGATTACCCGTTTTGACCCTTTATTTTTATAAATTAACATTTGGACCATATATTTATTCAAAAGGTTAAAAATTCTTTATAAAATTTAAATTATATATAATTTATGTTTTTTGTAAGGGTTCACATCATTTTGAACATTGTATTTTAGCCGATTACTCGTTGGGGTCTTTATTTTTAAAAATTAACTTGTGGACCTCAAGTTTTGTCAAGATGTTAAAAATTAGAATAGATAGATTGGTTATCTGAACACTATACTTTGGCCGGTTACTTGTTTTGGCTCTTTATTTTTAAAAATTAACCTTTGGACTATGTATTTATTCAAAGTGTTAAAAATTCTTTATAGAAAGTAAACTATATATACACACCATTTTGGACATTGTATTTTAGCCGATTACCCGTTTGGACCCTTTATTTTTTAAAATTAACTCGTGGAGCTTGTGTTTTATCAAAATGTTGATTACTCGTTTGGATAATCTTTTATATACCGCTTCAAATATGTTATTTTATTAGTATATTATGTAGTATATATTTGTAGTTTTTTTTATTATTTTATTTTTTGTTAGTTGATTAGGTATTTAATTCAAAAAATATCTTATTTAAATATCTAAAAAAATAATGTTTAATGTAGTTTTTGTTTTATTTTATTTTTTGTTAGTTTATTAGGTATTTAATTAAAAAAATATCTTATTTAAATATCTAAGAATATAAAGTTTAAATAATTATTAATAAAAATAAATAAAAAAATTAGATTAAAGGAGAAAATAGAAAAAATAGTTTGGAGTAATTTTAGAATGACACACCATCTCCTTATTAATAAAAATGAATAAAAAAAATTAGATTTAAGGAGAAAATAGAAAAAATAGTTTGGAGTAATTTTAGAGTGCCACATCATCTCCTTGAAGCTCTCCTTTATATATATATAGAGAGAGAGAAAATAGAAAAAATAGTTTTGAGTAATTTTAGGGTGCACATCATCTCCTTGAAGCATAAAAAATTAGATTAAAGGACACATCATCTCCTTATTAATAATTAAATAAGGAGAAAATAGAAAAAATAGTTTAGAGTAATTTTAGAGTGCCACATCATCTCCTTGAAGCTCTCCTCTTTATATATATATTTGTGTCAGAAATTTGAAAAACGGGTAAAAAAACAGAATAATTCGTGTTCTAGATTTTTAAAAAATGGCTTTTTCAAGCCAAAATCTTTGTATTCTTTACACGTATTGGTATGGTAAATTGACATGTCATAAAATTTACCAGCATGCAGTCCCATTAGAAAAATGTCAAAATTATAAAACTAACAAACAAAATGTTTACTCATTATTTGCAACCGCTAAGATTTCTCATTAATAAACAGTCCTTGAAGAAGTTCAAACTTCATTATTTGCAAGTGCATAGAGAACTTAAAAAGGTACTAGCCATAAAAAGGAAACGACAATCTCTTACAAGAAAACGACAACATAAAAAGGAAATTTAAAGCCTAGATGGTGTCAACTTAGGGTGGTGAACGACAATGTTGTTGTAGGCATCAAGAGTGAGAAAATCATCAAGTGTTGAGGCTGTGCATTGCCTAGTGAAGATCTTAGCAGCCTCTTTATACATTCCTTTCTTGAACTTCTCTTTCCCAACCTCTCTTTCAACCCTAGCCATCTCTTCTTCCACCACTCTCCCAAACAGCTCCTTGTTCACCCTCACACCAAGCCCATCTCCTTTCAGCTCCACACCATACTTGAGCCATTGCCAATTCTGAACTCTGCTGATCTCGGCGGTTGCAGCATCTTCCATGAGGTTGTAAAGAGGCACCGAGCCAGACCCGGTTAGCCATGCTGCTAAGTATTGGATCCCAACTCTTGTGTTCAGCCTCAAACCTTCCATGGTTCTAACCCCTCTCGGCCTTTGCAAGAGGTCTTCTTCGGTTAGATTCGCAGCCTCTTCTCGCTTGGCGGTCTTGATTTGGTTGGGTGCATTGCCCATGGTGTTGTTGAAGACCTCCAAACAAGCTGGAATCAGTCCGGGGTGAGCTGCCCATGTCCCATCATGCCCTGCTCTCACTTCTCTTGACTTGTCTTTCTTCACTAGATCAAGTGCAGCCTCATTGGCTGCTTGATCATTCTTGATTGGAATTTGAGCTGCCTGTTTTTAGTTCAAAAACTTTAGTTTCAACATCCCATATGTATATATATATATTTATATATATGTATAGGGAATTTTTTCCTATAAGGGTTTCACTTTAAGCTCTACCAATAAGGTTCCCAGTGTTCTCGACCTTTGAAAAGTTTTCGACGCGATTTTTTTCTATGACCATGTATATTGTAGCTATTTAGAGCATCGGTGCGATTTTTAGAAAATTTTGAATAGTCACATAGGTCGGGTCGGGTTTGGTCGAGTTTCGGGTGGGATTGGTCAAAATATGGGCTTTGGGCTGAAAATAGGTATTGGTAAAAGAATTTTAAAAATACTATTTTTTTGACACTTTTTTATTTTTTTTTACTTTTCACATGTTTTTTTTAACTTTATTGTTAGTTTGGTAATGTTTATTTTTTACAAATTGAGCCTTAGTAATTTAAAAAAAAATATTAATTTTTTCAAAAATTAATTTTTTTTTTAATTATGTTCGGATCGGATTTCACCTGAATTCGACAGATTTTGAAAAACATCAGGTTTTCAGGCTGCGAGTCGGGCATGTTTGCGGGTTTTTCGGGTCAAATGTTCACCTCTGCTAATTAATCTCTAACAAATGATCAAAACAACAAGAATTAATGAGGTTAGAATTATTTTTTGAAGTATCTATCCACTGGTCTTATTAACTATATCTTTTTATTATCTCTCTCTTTGTTCTCCTTTCAATATACCCTTGGAATGGATTTTCGATTTTAGCTAAGGTACAATTTTTGTTAGGATTTTAATTCTGTATTTTTTTTTCAAGTTTTATAATTTATTGGCAAGGGTGAAGTGAAAGTGATAGTTTGTAACTGTGTATAATCTCGATTTTAATTTTACTTATTTCTTTCGGTCACTACAATGAAAAGGGAAATTTTAGTTTTTATGCTTAATGAGGTATCCTAAATAAAAAAAATACTAAATCTTCTAATCATTTCAAAAAAATGTAAAATATTTTGATAATACCCAAAATATCCCTCCCATATTTATTCCCATCCACCTCCTCTTCTCTCTTCCCTTTCTCTCTCTTAACCCATTCCTCTCCACTCTCTCTCTAGAAAAAAAATCCATGGACAATGTAAAATATAAGAGAACTCAATGTAATAGCAAGTATTTCTTACTAGGACACTAAAATATTGTATTTCGAACAGATCGGGGCATGATTTTTGGGTTTTTTTTGCGATTTTTTTTCAGATCTGAAACTTTGAAATTTGCAGAAAATCGCCGTGGTTCGATGGTGCTCGATGTCAGCTCGATGGGACCTTCAAAATCAAGATTTTCATGAAAAAATCGATGTTGCTCGATGGTGGTTCGATAGATGTTCAATGGTGGTTCGAAGGTATTCGATGCGATTCTTGCAAGATACATAATTTTTCACTCGGGTGTCCGTTTGGGGTAAATTTTTTTTATTTTGGGTATTTTTTCAAGATCTACACGTTTGAGATGTATATATACACATTTGAGAAATGTAAATCTTGAAAAAAAATGACAAATGCAAAACATACCTCATGTTCTGGGGAAAAGGGGCCCCTTCGTGGACACGTAACATGAGTCTGAATGTCCATTCCTTATATTGCTATGACTTCCCTGGGCAAGCAAGTGATCGGTTAACACCTGAGCAATCAGGGTAATTTCAAGATATGTTTTGGTATGTTTTCAAGTTCTAAACTTTGAAAATGTGTATGTGAACATCTAAAACGTCTAGATCTCAAAAAAAATACCCAAAATCAAAAAACAAATCATCCCAAACGGACACCTGAGTAAAAAATTATGTCTCTTACAAGAATTGCATCGAATCACTATCGAACCACCATCGAGCAACCATCGAACCACCATCGAGCAACGTCAATTTTTTCATTAAAATCTTGATTTTGAAGGCTCCATCGAGCTAGTATCAAGTACCATCGAGCTTCTCTACTAATTATTTATCTGTGTGTGTGAGCTTCTCTACTAAAGGTCATAAAACTACTTATCAATTTATTATATTATATTATATTATATTATAATCTAATCTAATCTAATCTAATCTATTATTTTTTTCTATTTCTTAATGAAATCATATGATAAGTGTATAAATTAGTTTTGTTTTATTAATTTTTTTGTAGTTTTTGAGAGAAAAAAGTTTCAAACAAACAATTCCTTCGGTTCATATTGATGATGGTGAAGTGATCACTCTTGAAAAGACAACATGTGCACTAAGAAGGACTGCCCACTTCTTGCCAGCCTTACAAGCTAGTGATGGACACTGGCGTGCTGAAAATAGTGGCCCTATGTACTTCTTACCCCCATTTGTTAGTATTTTAATATTTTATGTTTTTCTTTTTCTTTTTTAATATAGGGCAGTTTTTCGATGCACCAAAAAAGAAGTGCACTGGTGCACTTCTCTTTAGTTTTTGGTTTGGAAAATTTTTTTGGCGCAAATTTTTGTATAACTGTGTATATTGTAGTTATTTATAGAGAATCCTAAAAAAAATTTAGAAATTCCGAATAATTTACAGTGTAGAAAACAAAGTTCAAATAGTTTGTTGCACGTGCGACTGCTTTTTTTATGCACGTGGAAGGTAACATATTTGAACTTTATTTTCGGCACTATAAATCATTCGAAATTTTATGAAAATTCACAGGACGCTTCAAATAGCTACAATGTACGCAATCATAACAAAAATCGCTAAAAATACTTCTCAAGCTAAAAACATCAAGAGGGTGCACCAGTGTGCCCATTTTTCGAGTACACCGGAGAATCCTCCTTTAATATATACAATTTCTAGTTTTTATCTTTAAAAACATTAACATAACATTTTGTTTATTTTGTTGTAGGTCATGTGTCTATACATTACAGGTCACCTTAATACCATTTTCACTAGTGAACATCGTAAGGAAATTTTTCGTTACATACATTATCATCAGGTATAGATGCTTATTCAACTAAAATTTGGTTATGGTGTTCATCTTTGTCAAATTTTGTTAGACATTTTAGCCTTTAATATATAATAACATAAACATTTCACAAAGACAGTTTATTATTGCAAAACAATAATATATATAGGGAATTTCTCATATAGGGCTTCACTTTTAAACCCTACCGGTGGAGCTCTTCAGTGTTCTCGACCCGTGAATAGCTTTCAGTGCGATTTTTTTTATGACCATGTATATTGAAGTTGTTTAGACATTTCTGCAAATTTTCAGAAAATTCTGAATAGTTTACAATACCAAAAATTAGATTCAAACATGTTGTTTTCCACGCGCATAAAAAAAAATTAGCCACATTTGCAACAACATGTTTAAACCTAGTTTTCGGTACAATAAACTATTCAGAATTTTCATAAAATCGGGCCGATGATCTAAATAACTACAATATACACGGTTATAAAAAAAACTCGCGCCGAAATTTATTCAAAAGTCGATAACACTGAGAGTCCCACCAATAAGGCTTAAAGTGAAGCACCTATATACAAGAATTGTCCTATATATATACATTCATTTTATATTTAAAATAACTTCATATTGAACACACGATCATTTTGTTGTGACATTTAGAATGAAGATGGTGGGTGGGGACTGCATGTAGAGGGCCCTAGCTCAATGTTTGGGACAGCATTTAACTACATTTGTTTGCGTTTACTTGGAGAAGAATTGCCTAAAGATGGTCAAGATAATGCTTGTGCAAGAGCAAGAAAATGGATTCTTGACCATGGTAGTGTAACAAACATACTCCCTTGGGGAAAGACTTGGCTTTCGGTATGAAATGAGATAATTTCAATGTTAAAATATAATAGACAGTATATAGTTATAGGAGAATTCTCCTATAGGGGCTTCACTTTAAGCCCTACCGGTAGGGCTTTCAGTATTATCAACCCGTGAACAGTTTTCAGCACGATTTTTTTTATGACCGTGTATATTGTAGCTATTTAGAGCATCCTGCAAATTTTCAGAAAATTCCGAATAGTTTACAGTACCGAAAACTAGGTTCAAACATGTTGTTGCACGCGTGACTAATTTTTTTTATGCGTGTGGAAAACAACATGTTTGAACCTAGTTTTCGATACTGTAAATTATTCGAAATTTTTTAAAAATTTGCAGGATGCTCTAAATAGCTACAATATACACGGTCATAAAAAAAATCACACTGAAAACTGTTCACGGGTCGAGAAATACTGAGAGCCCTACCAGTAGGGCTTAAAGTGAAGACCCTATAGAAGAATTGTCCGTTAGTTATATTGTTCTTGATTAACTAATTAATTATTATTTTATTTTTCGTAGATGCTTGGAGTCTTTGATTGGAGTGGTTGCAATCCAATGCCTCCTGAATTTTGGATTCTTCCATCTTTTTCAGCTATACATCCATGTTGGTTATATTTATATCTTTAATTAAACATAAATACTTATAATTTGTTTGATGATTTTCTTAAGTAATCGGTGTACTTTTTGTCTTTCTAAACATTATTGTAGCTAAGATATGGTGCTATTCTCGATTGGTTTATATGCCTATGTCATATTTGTATGGAAAAAGATTTGTTGGTCCCATCACACCACTTATTCTACAATTGAGGGAGGAACTTTATGCTCAACCTTATAATGAAATCAATTGGAGGAATGCACGTCATCAATGTGCTAAGGTATGTAACACATACACACACAAAAAAAAAATTATGTATGTATGTAGCCATAGGCAAATATTAACATATAATCATTAAAAATGAACTCATATATATTACGGGTGGGCAACATCCAAACCAATACAATTACACTGAACCAATCAAATCCAATTACAATAGGATTGGATTGGATTTTGGATTGAATCGGATGGCGGATGACACACTGTCAAAATCCAATTACAAACCGATCAAATACAATTATATATAATATATATATTAAAAAGTATTTCATTATTTATATATTTTTTAATAAATTGTTATTGGCTAACTATCAGTCTTCCCCTATACACTTCAAGACCTAATTAAAGGAGAAAACACTAAATAAACGCATACATTCTCTCAAATTTTTACAATACTACTTTAAGTTTGTAAGGTGGATAACTTTATTTAGTTTGAATTTAAATTGATGGTGTTGTTTAGTTTTTAAGTGATCTTTTGTATGCTTTTAAGTTGATATTGAAAATCAAGTTCCAACTCGGTTTCGGAAAAAAAATGAGGTTCCAACTCGAAATCCAAGTAAAAAACCGAATCATTACTAATTTGATTGGATTGGGTTGGATTGGATTATTTTCAAAATCCAATCTAATTAATTAGATTGGATTAGATTAGAACAAAAATGCTGGATTTGATCGAATGCCCACCCTAATATATATATTGGGAGCGACTACAACGCATCTCCTTATTTTACAATACCGGTGCATCCTTTTTTCTATTTCGGCACTTGAATAGTTATAATCTCAAATTTTTCTATATGATGGTGTACATTATAGCTATCTAGAACATCCTGCAAATTTTCAAGAAATTCTGAATAAATTATAGTACCGAAACATGATCTAAACTGTCCGTTGCACGCATGTCTGTTTTTTTATGTACGCGTGTAAAATTTGACAGTTTAAACTCTGTTTTCAGCTTCATAAACTATTCAGAATTTCTTGAAAATTTGTTGGATATTCTAAATACTTACAATGTACACCGCCATATAAAAAAAAATTTGGATTATATCTATCCAGTGCCGAAATAGAAAAATGATGCACCGGTGTTGTAAAGAAAATAGATGCGTTGTATTCGTCTCTTATGTATATTTATATCGATATCTTTATAAGTAAATATTGTACGTACATGATGACTTTATCATATAATTTTGTAGGAGGATCTTTATTGTGAACGTCATTGGGTACAAAATTTTGCATGGGATAGTCTGTACCTATTTGTCGAGCCTCTTTTGAGTCGTTGGCCTTTGAAAAAATTTATAAGAGAAAAAGCTCTTCAAGTAACCATGAAGCATATTCATTACGAAGATGAGAATAGTCGATACATTACTATTGGATGTGTAGAAAAGGTGATCAAAATATTGTTTACATAATTTCTCACCATATATATATACAAAGTTATCCAATTCAATCACACACTTTTCGAACAAAACTTTTAAGGTATTATCTTAATTATTATTTATAGATATATATATATAGTTGCTCACATTCTTTTTTTAAGACAGGCGTTATGTATGCTTGCATGTTGGGTTGAAGATCCAAATGGTGACTATTTCAAAAGGCATCTTGCTAGGGTTCCAGACTTCATATGGATTGCTGAAGATGGATTGAAGATACAAGTTAGTACTACTTGCAACACTTAGACTAAATTGAACATAACTAACTCTTCTTCTTAACATGTAGTGTGCACGCATACATATTTTATTTATACATATATATATGTAGCGACTACAGGGCATCCACTTTTTTGACAACATCGGTGCAGCCAGTTTGTGTTTTCTACACCTTGCTAATTTGTTTTCTAATTTTTTTATATAACAGTGTACATTGTAATCTTTTAAGACAACCTGCAAAATTTTAGGAAGTATCAAAATCAAGGTTCAAACAGTTAATTTTTACACGCTCGCGTATACAAAAAATAAGCACTCGTGCAACAAGCTGGTTGAATCTTATTTTCGATACCATAATTTATTCTGGATTTTTTGAAAATTTGTAGGATGTTCTTGATAGCTACAAGTTGTAGTCGCTCCCTTCATATTTGTATTTTAACAATGGATTTGTATTATTAAGTGACATTTTCAAATACATTTTTACACCTTTAATTTTTGTAGAGTTTTGGTAGCCAATCGTGGGATGCTACTTTTGCAATTCAAGCTTTTCTTGCAAATAACCTTGTTGATGAAATCGGACCAACTTTGGCTAAAGGTCATGACTTCATTAAGAAATCTCAGGTTAGTGCTAATTCAAAAGTTTAATTAGTGAAACAATAATTACAATCCTAGAAGATCGATGGAGCTCTAATTGGAGACCTAATTATTTTATTATGCATTATACATAGTAATAATAATAATATTATTAATAATTATAAAGGTCAAAGACAATCCTTCAGGCGACTTCAGAAGTATGTATCGCCACATTTCTAAAGGATCATGGACATTTTCTGATCAAGATCATGGATGGCAAGTTTCTGATTGTACCGCAGAAGGTTTAAAGGTTATAATTAGTTTAATTATTATTTAACCAAAAATTGTACCTCTCTTAATTTTTTTCTTTTTTTTTCTTAATTTTCACACATCAATCTGTTGAACTCATTGTTTTTTTTCTTAAATTATACATTACAGTGTTGCTTATTGTTGTCGATGATGCCACTGGAGATTGTTGGAGAAAATATGGAAGCTGAGAAATTATATGATACTGTTAATGTAATACTTTCTTTGCAGGTGAGAAAAACACACAAACATATATATATATATATATACTAGATACAAACAACGTGTAATATGCACGTTTGTTTAGTTTTATTTAAAAAAATTATTAATTATTTTTATTAAATTTATATTAATGTCATATACATTTCAATTAAATATTATATTTTAATTAAATTATTTATTTATTTTTGTTTAAGTTTGTATTTGTTCTAGTTTTTGTATTTGGGAAGGACAACAAGAGATCATATATTATATGTTTAATGTAATATTAAATATTATGCATGGAATTTAAATTTAAGTTTCTTACTAGTTTTTTTTAAAAAAAATAATTTGTTGCTAATTCACAGTAGATTATATTATATATTTAATATGATATTATTCTAATAAGTTAGTTTAAGTTTAATTAAATTATATTTAAGTTATAAAACATATCATATTATTATTTTTAAATAATTATTATTGTAAAATATCTCAAAAATATCATATTTTAATTTGTTTAATTATTTATTATTTTTAAATAATTATTATTGTACAATATCTCAAAAATATCTTTTTTTAATTTTTTAATTTTTTAATTATTTATTTTATTTTATTTAAGTTTAAGTGTTTACAAACTACCGTTAAATATAAGAATATTATGTTAAATATAAGACTATTCCGTTAAAGTTAACCATAAAAAAATAAAAAACCGTTAAAACCAAGAATTTCCGTTATCTACACATTTATTATATAGAAAAGATATGATTTTGTATTTATCTTTTGTTAAACTTGCATTTTAATGATTAGCCAATTCAAGACAGCATACCAAATGGCCTTGATATAAGTATATATATATACTAGATACAAGCAACGTGTAATATGCACGTTTGCTCAGTTCTATTTATATAATTTATTAATTATTTTTATCTAATTTATATTAATGTCGTATAAATTTGAAATAAATGTATTATTTTAATTAAATAATTTATTTATTTTTATTTAAGTTTATGTTTGTTCTAGTTTATTCTAGTTTTTGTTTAAGTATATGGAAGTGACAACAATAGATTATATATTATATATTTAATGTAATTATTAAATATTATACTTAAATTTTAACTTTAAGTTTCTTGCTAGTTTTTTTTTTAAAAACAATTTGTTGTTAATTCACAGTAGATTATATTATATGTTTAATATAATATTATTATAATAAGTGAATTTAAGTTTAATTAAATATTATTGATATTATAAAACATATGATTTTATTGTTTTTAAATAATTATCATTATAAAATATCTCAAAAATATCATATTTTAATTTGTTTAATTATTTATTATTTTTAAATATTTATCATGGTAAAATATCTCAAAAATATCTTACTTTAATTTTTTTAATTATGTATTTATTTTATTTAAGTTTAAGTGTTTACAAACGAATATTCTGTTAAATATAAAAATATTCTGTTAAAGTTAACCTTTAAAAAATAAAACCGTTAAAACCAAGAATTTCCGTTATCTATACACTTATTATATATAGAGATATTTATATGAAGACAAATAAATAGATCTATTGATTGAAAGGAAACAATACATTGAGAAATTTGTGAAAATGACCTTTTTTTTTTAGGTAATTTTACATTCTGGCTTACTTTTGATAATTTTTTGCAAAATGGGCTCTGTCTAAATTTTTCGACTAGCAGTCTAAAATTTTTAACCAATTGTTTGAATTTTTCGACCACCTATCTAAATTTTTGACTCTCTATCTAAATTATGAGAGATTATTTTGCAACGAATTATTAAAAATAGACTAGAGTACAAAATAACTTTAAAAAATAGATCATTGTATATAAATACAAGATAAAATAAGACATAAATACTAAATAAAACTTAGTTATAATTAACTAATATATTTAATAGGTTATAGCTAGGTCAGATAATATAATTTTTTATCATGTAAATCAATACCCAGAAAAATATCATAACTTGCCCAAATCCTTAATCTCAAATTCATTGGCAAGCATTCTCTTAAGATTTCTAATTTCATCAATCATCTAAACTTTGTTTCACTGTTATAAACACCCATTTACATTATTCTTTTTTAAAGGTCTCATTTCTTTAAATACAACCCCTTTTTAAAAGTGATTTCACATGAGGACAAGTTAGCAATAAATGCTTTAAAAGTAAGATGAGTGACAACTTTTAAATGTGAGACAACATAGTTCGAATTAGGATACATTGTACAAGATTTGACATACATTGAATTAGAATTAAGTTTTTAACAAAGATTAGGGGATGTGGGATCACTTCTAATTTCTAAAAAAATTTGTGCCAATTATGATAAGAGTGCTGTTATTTGACACTTTAAGATGTCCAATACTATATTAGTTGACACCCTGTGATTAGTTATAGCGATATATATTTATTAAATTCAAATAAGTGGGATCCGATATTAAATTGCACCAATAACGATATGTCATCTTCTTATAGTGTTTGGCACCCCCTTAGCAATTCTCTTATGATAATTAGAATTTGAAGGATAAATAACACTATAATTCATATTGGGAACAACATGAATGTTCCAATTGGTCATGAAAGATAGACTTTTGGAATCTTTATTAGTACGAATTCACTTGTTAATTAGAAGAACCTAACAACCACGAGAATAAGAAATATACTTTCGGATCCAATTATGAATTTAATTTTCACAATTAATTATGTGTCAATTATAACCTTGTTGAATTTGACTTATTTTAGAGTAAAAACGGTGGTGAAGCAGCTTGGGAGCCTGCTAGATCACCAGCATGGTTGGAAGTAAGTAGTTCATATGAATATATATATTACAACACTGGTGCATTCTTTTTCTATTTTCGGCACCTGGATAGATATAATTATAAATTTTGTTTATATGACGGTGTACATTATAGCTATCTAGAACATCCTACAAATTTTCAAGAAATTCCAAATAAATTATTGTACCGATGAAAATAGTGTCTAAACTGTCTGTTGCACGCGTACCTGTTTTTTTGTGTACGCGTGTAAAATTTGACAGTTTGAACCATGTTTTCGGCTTCGAAAACTATTCGAAATTTTTTGAAAATTTGCATAATATTCTAAATACCTACAATGTACACCGTATATAAAAAAAATTTGGATTATATACCTATCCAGGTGTCGAAAATAGAAAAAGAATGCACCAGTATTACAAAAAAATGGGATGCGTTGTAATCGCTCCCT
>NW_026908661.1:0-205785 GCF_963169125.1 Humulus lupulus
AGGAGAGAGTAAAGAATAGAAAAGATAGGAAAAGAAGAAAGCAGCCAAAGCTTGGGAGGTTGCAATACCCATTGTGGATTCTGAAACTTTCTCGAGGAACAAACGGTTTGCAATGTGATATTGTAAATTGAAAGGAGACGATGAAAGCTTCAGAAGATGGACAAAGGAAGAAGAAGAGGCATGGGGAACTGTCAACGTACGGAAATGAAGGAAAAGAGTCATGGCTTCATGGCGCGCTACGTGGACAGTGCTTGTCCATTGTTCACTTCTTGTTCTATACGCAACTATACCAAAGCTCAAGCCAATCAAATTTTGACTTTGTCCATATTATTTTCTGCTTTTTCTGATGCTAAATTCGCTCTATTTGTATTAAATAATGACATGTCCACTAAAAAAATTATTCACTAAAATTTTATACAAAATGACTTCAAACTAATTTTTAAAATAGTACATAAATAAATTTTATTGGTAAAATAAAACTGCGATTTGAGTTAGTACACATATCATTACTCTCTTTTGTATTTATGTCAAACAATAACGACAAGTATACTAAAATTATGGATCAAAATATTAAACCAACTAATATAATACTACTTTTTAAATTGTCATATCGGTTGGTCTAATATTTGGTGCGACTCCTTATACTCCAAAATGAGGAAAACAACACCATATTAGATTGAAAGTTGCTTTCACTTTGCTGACTGAGCATGTTTGGGGGGAGAATCTATTGACCATTTCCTACGAATTCTTACAAAGAAAATGTGTAATGTCCAAGAAACTTGTTAAAATATCTAATGACAAAGTACCCGAAAAAATGGAGCCACTTATTAAGACTATGCAAAAATCCAAAAAAATCGAATAAACTGCTAAAACTGACTGCCCGAACACTGAAAAAATCGAAACCGACGGAACCAAAAACTACTGAAACCGTATTGGCGAAAACGGACATTAAATCGATCGGTTTATAAGTTGATCGCAGACCGACCGAATATGCTTAGGTTCAAAATTTGTGGATATAACATTATAACCATGTGTTTAGGTTTTCAAATCATAAAGTTGACAAATTAAATTAATCAATTTCATATTAAAAAAAAAGCTAAAAAAATGGATTCTAATAATCTACATTTTTTTAAACTTAAATTTCCTTAAAAATTATTTAAAAAATAAATAAATAAAGAAAAAAAAATCAAGTTCGCTTTGGGCAGTTTTAACTGACTGAACTGCAATATAAATCGATCGATTTTTTTTTTTAGTGTAAGTAAGTCGGTTGATTTTTAAATCGCATCAATCCGAACCGAAAACCGAAATTTGAAATTTATAATAAAAAAAAAACTGCCAAAACCCATGCTCAGTCTTACTACTTATTACATTTTCATTCCTAAATGAAAATATGTGAGCAAACAAAGATCATTATACCATTGGCTAATCCCATCAATATACGCGTCATTCTTGAAAATGGTGCACCATTGGAGCCTTTTGACGAATAGTCTTCGATGTTCAACCAAATATTTGGGTCAATAGACGTTTAACTGATCTTAAGAGAAACCAACGAGAAACTTAGAAAGTTCTTCAAAGATTGAATATCAACATTCAATCACCTATAAAAAGCGCCCAAGAGTCATCTCAACATGTTTTCTAAAGATAGAATACCAACATTCAATTCAATCGGCCATATGAGGCGCCCAAGATATATTACACCCAGGAGTATAAAAGTAAAAAAACATATTAAATCTAAAAGTGGTTATAAATCTCACAAGAAAAAAATATGAGTAATGATATGTACACTCAAACATTACACACAGTAATGTAACAGTTTAGTCTAACCAATCACATTTATTAAAACTAATGTATAATATTTGTATGCATATTTTGAATGCACGTATCATTACTCAAAAATGATATGGTAACTTGAAATGCAACTCATCACAAAAACTTATTTCACAATTTCTATGACATCACACATTGGGAAGAATCTATTGATCATTTGCTCCAAATTCTTACAAAGAAAACGTTTAATCTTAAATGAAACTTGATACAAAATAAAAACAAACCAAGAAGAGAACACAAGGTAATCGACCAGGGATAAAAAAAAATGACAATTAATGAACTTAAAAGAATCCAAGACCTGTGGTTTTATAAAATATCCTCCCCATAATGTGACACTTAAGGTAAGAATGAAAGAGAAGTGAACTATTTTAAGAATCTAAATTCAAAAGAAATATAAATCATCAAGTAATCTCCATTCAGGAGAAATGGTCAAAATAGGGTTAACCGACATGCTATATCATTTCTTAACTTTGAACTTGTTTAAAAGGAAACAGGGAAGAGTATATATACTGATATACAAGGAACCCTCGACTTTCTAAAACAGAGGATAGAAAGAAAAAAAAAAAGAAGAGAAGAGAAGAAAGACATCTAATTCTAATGCATAAAATATTGATATGTAACAACCGCACCTAATACTAGAAGAAGGTTCAATTAAGTCAGCAGAACAACAATGGAAGTAAACAAATTTGCCATAAGAGCATAGTTCATCTGTTAGTTAGTGTGCTTCGAATGCTCCTAGGGACTCCTTGAGAAGTTTCTGTGCTTCTTCTCTCCTCCTACACAAGTATCAGAAAAAGAAAAAAAAAAGTTCACAAATAATAATGGGAAGAAAAGCTTTCCTTTTCAATGCCCCTGATAAAATAACAAGAAGAGAACATTTTCATCTTAGTAAGTACTAATCGAGTAACTCGGTAAATCACTGAAACCATACCGTTTAATATCCTCTACAGCTTGTTTTCGACGTTGTATCTGAAGTTCTAGAATGTGAACGAGTGTTGCTCTAGCCTGCAGATTAATGGCACCACTATTATAAAGTAGATTCTCTAATGAATTGCAATGCAGATCAAGAATTGACGTTCTAGTACCTAAGAGATTTGTAATGGTCCTAATGGAAGCCAAGAAATGATGTTTTAACTTTCAAATATTCACAATATTTTACCTGGTGAGGCCGCAATGAATTGAGGAGATGATGCAAGTTTTTGAATATAAGAGATATATCCTCAACTCTCCTTGCATACTGTGATGGTCGAGACACAAGAACATCGGCGAGTTCCAAAATGTGGAGCAGCAAATCTCTGTTAAGTGACCTCAATTCCTTCTTAAAATCTTAAAAGATATCAAAGTTTATTTTAGTTAAGAAAGCTGCACAAAGATATCAAACAAATACATAATCTAGTTGTAAATAAGAGCAAAACACCAAAATAACCATGACAAAGAAAATGGACAGACCAAACACAGCCTCACATTTTCTGAAAACTGCTTTCATATCTCAGTAAGAAATATATATATCAAATATATATGGAGAGAAGAGCTGCAGTTTGAAAAATAAGATATGCTACTCATTTCTTCCCCACGGACCCCACTTATTCATTATCAATCAAACAGAAGTCTGAAAACCAAATGAGGCCAAAAAAAAAATTACTAGCATCGAACGCTAATTTTTTAACAATGGTAAACAGTGCCCTATCCATCTTTTTATATCTACGTTTTCTTATTCATAAAGGCTGATCAAAGAAATCATGGTTTAACCAATGTAAAACTCAACCAAACTTTAAAAGACAACAAAATATTAGGTGATCATACATGGTTTCGGGCATATTTATACCAAACAAACTTTCCCAAGTTCTGAAATGTAGCTAATGAAAGGAATCGTATATAAACCAATAAGAGAATCAACAAGTCTAATTCAATAAACCTCTATAGGAAAACAAGATATTTGGAGATAAACCATATCAAATTAAGTAACAAACTTTCGTGAGCTCTCAAAAGTAGGAGTAATTACCGTGATAATGATACAAAGCTGTAGGATCCCATAGCAAAAAAAAAACTACTTACCAATATTTGGTCCTTTTGGGTATAACTGCCGCACACCCTGCTCTTCCAAACTTGGAAGCACGTCATCAGTCTACACAATAACACAAGAAAATAAGAAAATGGAAATTGAATCAAACTTCAAAAAAAAATGTTTATAAACACAATTTCTTTTAAAGGATTTCAGATTCAAATTAAAAACCTCAACATTGAAAATCGGTATAGTTACCAATCGAGCTAAATCTGCGACCACATTAAGAACACAAATTATCCAGAATTGAAAGTAGAAATTTGCATTCACAATTTTCGGATACTAAGCAGATTCACCAAAAAAATCCTTCAAATCATTCTCATTTATTGTTCTTATTTCCCCTAAAAAATAATAAATGAGAGATAAAATCTAAAAAGAAAAATAGCGTTCTGATTGCCAAAGTAGATAAAAATACTGAGATCTGAGACAGAGAAAAGTGGGAAAATTCTCACGGTGTAGGAGCTCCCAAAACAGACGTAAGTTCCTTCTACTGGCGGAGGAGGAGGCGGAGCCGATTTGGGGTCTTGAAGATAATCTTTATAGAGACGGTAATATGGCGGTGGTGGCGGGTAGGTAGCTGCTGCCATTGCTAGGTTTTGCAACCCAAACCTATGCACCGATCAAGTTCGATGAAAAAATTCATAATTAGATGATACAAGAAAAGTAAAGTTCAATCCCTCAAAAAAAAAAGTAAATTTCAATTAAAACCCTAACCCCTAATTTATAAATGGTAAAAGAGAAAAAAAATTCAGTGTAAAAGAAGTAATTAACTAAATTTATTGGTAATTTTTTAACATTTTGTTTGGATACTGAGAATTGCCGAACAAGAAAGAAAAATAGAAATTATCTGGAAATTTTCAAATGACGAACCTGCTGATGAAAACAAAATTTGGATAACGAGAGTTGCTCAAAGAAAGGGAAAACTTTCTCTTCTATTTTCACTTTCTTTTTCTCGACTACCAAACAGACCAAAGCCCTAGTCTAGCCTTGGTTTAGAATCTCCATTGTATTTCCATTGCTGCACCATATTGGTACAAAATATAAAAACGTGTGTACCAAAATGGTGAGAAATATGAAGTGGGGAGCACCAAATTCTACACTATATTAAATTGGTACGTTACGAAACAAAACATTCCACACAAAAATGGTGGATTAGTGATTAGAGAATGGTATCATTGTTTTTTTTCTTTTCTTTTTTAGTTTCCATTAAAGCAAATTCAAATGAATTTATCAAATATATCATACAATAATTTGCGATGCTAAAAAATTATTAAGGGCTTGTTTTATAATTTATACGAAAAAATTAAATTTTTCTTCGAGGATAGGGACATATTTATCTTATTTAATAATACTCTAGCATCCTTAAAATTATAGTTAATATTGGTAAAATTTTTGTTTAAAATTTTTTAATTATAAAAATGGAAATGTTATTTTATTTTTAAAAAATAGAAATATGTTTGATAACTATTTTTGTTTTTTATTTTTAAAAATAAAAAATAATAAACGTATTTGATCATTTTTATTTTTTTGTTTAACCCTGTAAAGTGTTGATTTGAAGAAGAGAATTACAAAATGAAAGAAAAAATTGAAAACTATTTAAAAAAAAATTGTAAGTAAAAATATTCTATTTTTAAAATTTAAAAAAATAATAAATAAAAATAAAATTACTAAATACATTTTATGTTTAATTATCAAATTTTTAATTAATTAAATAAAAAATTATTTTGTTAAGTGTTACTAAACAACACAATAAATGTTTCGAATATAAAATTATTATTATAATTAATGTATTCATTATTTTATGTAAGGTGGCATATAGATAATCATTAATCAATCAGTGAGCCCAAATTAATGATAGTTTTAGAATTTTGTATGATTTACTTTGATTAATTATTATAAGCTAACTAATAAGTTGAATAATTAATAACAGAGAAAGACCATACTAATCATGAACCTCAATAATCATGTGCATAATGACATTCATGATATAACTACACTCTCATGCACCTTCAATTCAATATAGCTTATATATGAAACAAATTATACATAATTAAAAAGATAATATATATATATGGTAACACTATTTTTATGCTTAGTAAATTATCATATAAATAAATATATGATATAATTATTAAAGCTTCCACATTTTGACAACTTTTTATACATTTGTACAAGTCATTATATAAACCTTTCATTTAAGCAAATTCAAATGAATTTATCAAATACATCAACCCAATAATTTGCGATGTGCAAAGTTTATTAGGGCATTTCTCTTGTTTTATAATTTATAGAAAAAAATAAAATCTTTCTTCGAGGATATGGACATATGCCAGGAGTGTATATCTTGCATGAATGTGCCACTATTTCAAGAATGCTTTAGAGTGTCTCTAACTCATTACTTTATTATGGTGTTGCACCAACACTAAAACTAAAGAATCTTTGTACCATATTTGTTTTCCATTCCAACAACAACACCAAAAATTACACCAAAAAATATATTATTTATTATTATATTATTTTTTTAATAAAATAGAATATTCTTTTTATTATTATATTATTTTCTTATAGTGTAGAGTAAGAATTTTCACACAAATTAAAATAAATTATATAAAAAATTAATTATGAAATATTTGAAATTTTATTTAAAAAATTAAATTATATGTGTATTTATAATTTAAAAAACCTAACATAAAATATAGACCCAAATAATACTCATATGTTTATATATATACTAGAAAATATAACCGCACTTCGTGCAATTTTTTGTAATTATTACAAAATATACATATTTTAAAATACTTTTAGGAGTTTGCTAAGATATGGATTTTTTTCACCCTACTCGTACAACATGTTCTTTATATAGACACGTGAGGGCGTATTGACTACAATTTTTTTCATAATGGTGTCCATTGTATATCAAATCTCTTGGAAGTTTTTGAAAAATTCTGAATAATTAAAATACCGAAAACAAAGTTCAAAAAATTTGTTGTACGTGTGCTTTTATTTTTTATTATTATTATCATTATTATACGCTTTACGTAATTTTTTTTATAAAAAATCTAAATTATATATATGAAAATTTATGTTTTGTGCAAGACTTATTTTGGGCGATTACCCGTTTGAACCCTTTAGTTTTAAAAATTAACTTTTAGAATTCGTGTTTTGTCAAAATGCTAAATATAGGATTGGATATATGGATTATTTGAACATTGTATTTTGGCCGATTACCCGTTTTGACCCTTTATTTTTATAATTTAACATTTGGACCATATATTTATTCAAAAAGTTAAAAATTATATATAATTTATGTTTTTTGTAAGGGTTCACATCATTTTGAACCTTGTATTTTAGCCGATTACCCATTGGGACTTTTATTTTTAAAAATTAACTTGTAGACCTCAAGTTTTGTCAAAATGTTAAAAATAGGAATAGATAGATCGATTATCTGAACACAATACTTTGGCCGATTACTCGTTTTAACTCTTTATTTTTAAAAATTAACCTTTGGACTATGTATTTATTCAAAGTGTTAAAAATTCTTTATAGAAAGTAAATTATATAAATATATATAATTTATGTTTTACTTAAGGGTTCATACCACTTTGAACTTTGTATTTTAGCCGATTACCCGTTTGGGCTCTTTATTTTTTAAAATTAACTCATGGACCTTGTATTTACTCGTTTGGATAATTTATTGTTAAAAATTAACATTTAGTCAACAGGTTATAAATAAAAATAGATAGATTATTTATTTATTTATTATTATATATAGATATAAATATTATAATTTGAATTTATACATTTTGTAATTCAACTATATACATTTAACGTAATTTTATATTTGTTTATATATACTAATATGATATATATACATAAACTAACAATTTTAGATATACAATTTATATAATTGTGTGCAATTTAATAGTGTGTTCCAATTATTACTCATAATATAAAGATATAGATTAACCTAATAGAGTGTCTATGTTTTTTCCAAACTAACTATATATCACCACACCATATGATCTTTTATATACCGCTTCAAATTTTTTATTTTATTAGTATATTATGTAGTATATATTTGTAGTTTTTTTATTATTTTATTTTTTGTTAGTTTATTAGGTATTTAATTCAAAAAATATCTTATTTAAATATCTAAAAAAAAATAACGTTTAATGTAGTTTTTGTTTTAAAAAAATAATAAAAATGAATAAAAAAATTAGATTAAAGGAGAAAATAGAAAAAATAGTTTGGAGTAATTTTAGAGTGCCACATCATCTCCTTGAAGCTCTTCTTTATATATATATATATAGATATAGATTTTACTTTTTGTTAGTTTATTAGGTATTTAATTCAAAAAATATCTTATTTAAATATCTAAAAAAAATAACGTTTAATGTAGTTTTTGTTTTAAAAAAATAATAAAAATGAATAAAAAAATTAGATTAAAAGATAAAATAGAAAAAATAGTTTGGAGTAATTTTAGGTGCCACATCATCTCCTTGAAGCTCTCCTTTATATATATATATAGATTTTTGTTAGTTTATTAGGTATTTAATTCAAAAAATATCTTATTTAAATATCTAAAAAAAAATAACGTTTAATGTAGTTTTTGTTTTAAAAAATTAATAAAAATAAATAAATAAATTAGATTAAAGGAGAAAATAGAAAAAATAGTTTGGAGTAATTTTAGAGTGCCACATCATCTCCTTGAAGCTCTCCTTTATATATATATATAGATATAGATTTTATTTTTTGTTAGTTTATCAGGTATTTAATTCAAAAAATATCTTATTTAAATATCTAAAATAAATAACGTTTAATGTAGTTTTTGTTTTAAAAAAATAATAAAAATAAATAAAAAAATTAGATTAAAAGAGAAAATAGAAAAAATAGTTTGGAGTAATTTTAGAGTGTAACATCATCTCCTTGAAGCTCTCCTTTATATATATATATACTAGGTAAAAGGAACGTGCAATGCACATTTGACGCTTGGTTTTAAAATTGTATACATTATATATAATTTTAATAAAAACTGCTTCACTATTTTTTTTAAAATATATATTTATAATCGAATGAATTATAGTTCTATATTATATATAAATATTTATATTAATAATTTTTACATATATCACATCTAAACATAACATTGACATAGTTATATATTTACATGATTACATGACATATATATATATAAAATAGAATAATATTTAAAAAGAAATTGATAATAGAAATAAAATAAGAATAGAAAAAGTCATAGTGTAGACAATAGTATATCTGCATCAACTATTTTTAGATTCTAATATATCTCGCAATATCCTTTGGTGAATTTGATGAATAAAAAAAACTTCAATCACTTGATAAAAACAAACTATCAAACAAATTTATAAGATAAAAAAATAATATCCATGTCTTTATTATTTTTAAATAAATACGATTTAATTATTTAAATTATCATAAAATATCTTATTTTAATTAATTTATTTATTTATTTTTGTTTAAGTTTATGTTTGTTCTAATTTTTTAATGTGGTAGTGACAACAAAAGATTATATATTATATGTTTAATATAATATTAAGTTTGATTAAAATTTATTTAAGTTATAAAATATATGATTTTATTATTTTTAAAGAATTATCATAGTAAAATATCTTAAAAATATCTTATTTTAATTTGTTTAATTATTTATTTATTTAAGTTTAAGTCATGTTTATAATCTACTGTTAAATATAAGAATATTCTGTTAAATATAAGAATATTCTGTTAAAGTTATCTGAAAAAAATTAAAAAATCGTTAAAACCAAGAATTTTCATTATCTACACATTTTTTATATAGAATAGATATATAAAAGATATAAAAATATTTATCTTTAAAAAAAAAAATTATCGTGTGAACAGTGCACGACATATATGTCGTGGCACTATTCATAAACGGCTAAACAGGGGTATATTTGCAGTTGGGTTGGAGCTGTATATATGCTGCTCACGACATATAATGCCGTATTGCCTTGTGATTGGTGTTGGCTTTAGCATCCTTAAAAGTGTAATTAATACAGATGTTTCGAATATAAAATTATTATTATTATCAATGTATTTATTATATTCTGTAAGGTGATATATAGATGATCACTAGCCAATTGTAAGAGCGAACCCAAATTAATGACCGTTTTAGAATTTTGTATGATTGATCTTTGATTAATTATTATAAACTAATGAATAAGTTGAAGAATTAATAATAGAGAGAGATCGCGGTATTCATAAACAGAGATCATGGTAATCATGAACGTATATAATCATGTGCATAATAATATTTATGATATAACCAGTGGTGGAACTATGAAGAGCCAAGAAAGGGTCTGACTCAATATATATTATGCAAAGTGAATATGTTTGAATCAGTCAAATGAAATAAAAATAATAAATCATTGAAAGCAACAACCATGAATATTAGAAATGATATATACTTAATGTTAATGTGAGTACATGACTCATTGCTTATACTTAATTTATTAATTTAATATAATGTGGCCCCCTAACATTCAAAGGTAGTTCCGTCAATGGATATTACTACACGCGCATGCACCTTCAATTCATTCTAGCTTATATATGAAACAAATTATAAGTAATTAAGAAGATAATATGTATCGTGATACTATTTTTATGCTTAATAAACTATCATATATATATATAATAATTATATAAACCTTTTATGAAAGCAAATTCAAATGAAATTATCAAATATATCAACCCAATAATTTGCATTGTACAAAGATTATTAGGGAATCTAGCTTGTTTTATAATTTATAGGAAAAAATAAAATATTTCTTTGAGGATATAGACATATGCCACGAATGTATATCTTACATGAACGTGTCACTACTTCAAGAACTTTCTAGCATCCTTAAAAGTGTAGTTAATACATATGTTTTTAATATAAAATTATTATTATTATAATTAATGTATTTATTATTTTCTGTAAGGTGAGATAATGACTATATTTTGTAACGAAACACTATTGCCTATAAATAGGAAATCCAAAAATCAAGATGAATCAAATCAATCCAAAAAGCAAGATGAATCGAATCACATTTCAGATTCAAATGGACGTAGACACTTTGTTTGCTAAACCACTATAAATTTCTTGTTTTATTACCTTATTATTTAAGTATTCGCATATATATATTTTGAGTGCTCCAAGCTTTATTTATTTACTAGCACTATTTGTGTTATAACCAAAATCCAACAACAACAAAGTGCATGTTTACAAGTCATCAATATCACACTCACTTAACATCTATCGATATAAAATATATTTTTTTAACATAAAGCGCTACATAATCTAATTAATAGACATCGCCAATCTCTTATTTACTTATAAGAAAAAAACAATTACTTTTAGGGCAGTTGTTTTCCACGCCTAAGATTGTCAAAGGAACATAACATAGTAACGAAGGTTTATTTGTATACAAAAAAGACAAGAAAACAAACAACAATAATGCAAAACCTTTGTACGGAGTTTCTTTACAAACAACACTCCTCCCTCTCTCCATTCTCCATTTCTATTATTATTTATGACTCAAAAAGCTATAAAATAAATATCTACCGTCCACTTGTCAAACAAATCAATGGCACCCGAGCAAGATTTTGATATAACATCTATCACTACTACAAGTATTCATGAAACTTTAAACCCAACAAAAAATAATATACAAAACCACCTGCTTACACTAATTAATACAGATATACACTTGATCTGAACAATAGCCACGCACCAGAGGGAGGAACTACAATAGCATTCTGTGAAAGAACAGACCCCTTTTTATTTGTGATCGGCAGAGCAGTAAACCATCACCTACCTGTACTTGTCTTAACACAAGCCCTTCTCAGCAACCAATAGATAGATGAATCTTGGAATACCGCAACCTTATCATGATAAAATACCACCCAAGGAATAATGCGAAAAAAAAAACTCTCAGAATAAAAGATGAAGCATGCGCCATTCAGGGAGGTCGGTGTCCACTGTCAGTGCGTTGCCTCACCAACTAGACCTCCATCTACCTCTTCGGTTCATTCAAAGTTTTTCCCTCGAAGAATTCACCTAACATTCGCTCAAGATCCTCTGCTGAGAATCTTATGTACTTCTGGGGGTTCTTCCCATTCTCAACCAAAGGCCTGAAAATAAAAAAATATAAACAATGCATATCTTCTCAGTTAACTTAGCAATGTGCCTAAAATTGTCATAAAGAGTTCATATGACCCTGATGAATTTTGTACATGCAGGATATTCCCATAAATTTCCAGCTTCATTGCATGCATGCATGCATGTAAGCAAGGTAGAAATACTTGTAATTATTCCCTCCAACAAAATGCTTGTGTTTAAACGGAGCATACCCGAATCGTTTTACGAAAGACCTGTAGGCAGGCAATAGTACTTCAGCTACTGCAAGCCTCAGTGACTCACGTAGCTCAGTGTCAGGCACTGTCCACTGAGATTGTTTTTGATGAAGTTCCTCAAATTGCATATTGAATATCTTGAACCTGTAATCAATTACATTCTCTAGATAAGTCAAAAGATTTATGAGAACCAGGCATGCCTAATGGAAAAGGAAAATAATATAGATGTATTGCATGGTTGATTCCAATTATAACCTGTCTTTAACCAATGCTCTTGAAACACCGCTACTGTTTCCTCCATCACCCCCAACTGAGCTACCACCACCGGATGAGGTCAGACCTTGAATAGTGAGACATTGCAGAATCTGGAAAAAGAGAACACACCATCAGTGAATTGCAGGCAAAACCCAGCTTTCCAGACAATAATTAGAAGGCGACATTCTTGCTAAGAGAATTAGTTATACTTCCAAAACCGAGATTTTATTCCCACTAATACTGAAACTTCTTATTTTTAACCACGTTATGGCAGCAAAAACTATGTTTAAGAGGAAAAAAAAAGTCAAAATTGCAATATGTAAAAGTGTTAATTTTGACAAAGATCACCAAGATCCTAATCATGGGATTTGTGCGTGTTAATTTTGACAAAATGGAAAACAAGCTATAAATGGATAGCCTCAGTAAGTACTGCAAGTAATCTCTTCGCCATCTACAGATAATTGTCATACAATGAGCATCATACACTTCTATCACAAGCCAAAACTTAGGCACTTAGATGAAGACCAGGGGTCCATTGGTACAAAACACATCCTCCATATGATCTACCAAGTAAATTGGTATTGTCCATATGATAAAAGAAGAACTATGTGCATGGAATCAGATGCAGCAAAGGAGATGGGGATGACCCCTTTATTCACTGAAAGAAAATCAGAGAAAAAACCTCTCAAATACAAAATATGATTCGTAAAAGCTAGTCCTTTTTTGTTGTCCATGCCTAGTATGCCTTTTCAAAACACTATGTTACCCTAAAAATAAATTTATAAAAAAAAAAGACCATCATATCCTAAAACGACACAACATAATCAAAATCATATGATAGAACTCTACTAGAATCCCAAAAGTCTAGCAGAGTTACGAACCTATCATCATAAAAACTAAAAAAGAGTCAATAAAAGCTTCAAACAAAAACTCCCAACTACCCAAAATTCCTTCCTAGTTGTCATTCTGCACTAGAGTCCCAAGAAGGTAAGAACTCAAAACGCCTGGTTTCTTTGGACAACCAAAAGAGAAAAAAATAGCAACAATGTCTAATACTTCCAACAGATAATGAAAAAAGCACACATATTTACAGCCACGTGCAGTGCCACCATGTCTACATGAGCAATCATAATTGTTCAGAGTGATCAAATTTCCAATGCACCAAATAGCAGACAGTGACCAAGCAATGAATGAATAAATACACACTTAATATAGTTAATAGGAATAAGAACAAAGTGGATTATAACACAGATTTGTTATTACAAAAAATACACATTTAGATAGTAAAGTCAATAGAACTGCAGAATGATTGGGTCAAGAAAACTGCACCTTTCCCCAACAAATCCTTTTGTATTGATTTGCATGCTGCTGCACAATCCTCCGGTGCCTTTGCACCCAATCATCTCCTAACAAATCTTTGGCTTCAGATCTAAAACAAGATAAAATTAAATAAAAATAAGAAACAGAACTATGTAAGTAAATCAAGCTTGCAAAGTCCATATAAATATTCTGAACATAATAACAAGAGACAAACCTGCGCACAGATCTGACCATGTAGTGGATATTGTTCATAAGAAATAGGTGAGTTAAAGAAAGATCCTTGTACTGTTTAGACTTCCCATCCAAATTAGTCTGAAGGGCCTGCATTATTTGCATTGTTACTGAGGCTAACTGCGAACCAGATTCACCTCCATTTTCAAATTCTTGGAAAAGTTGCTTTAAGGTTGACTGGTAACTGCAAAACAACAGTTCATGTCAAACATATAGACATGCAATTTCACATCAATCAAAAGATACACAGAAATAAAGGTCAATCCATCCAAACTAAATATATAGCATGCCAACTCTTAATAAATTACCCAAGCAACAGTTTCCATGTTATAAGATGTCGTGCCTAAATTCATAAAAATCATATGAAACAAAAAATGAAAGAAAAAGATATGTCATGTCCCCATTTCAATGAAAAATGAATAACTAAATTTTTGGTGCAAGAGGTAAGAAATTATGTTAGCAAAAGACATAGATACTTAAAGGCACAAGTAAAGCAGATTGACACTTTCCATGTTATAAGAAAAATTACTAGAATAAACAATTTCACCACATAAATACATGGCAGTTTTTACAAACAGTGGATTCATTACTATAATTTACAGATTTGCTCTTTAGTATAGGGAAAGCAAGGTCCACCAAACTTACTCAAATAAAAACTTCACATAGTTGATCACATAGCTTGTCAAGGGATGAACAGTTCCATCTAATACAGCAGTTTTGGTCGCATCCTTTTCAACTGCTACTTCAAAATCACCAAATGTCTCTTGAGCTGTCTGGGCCAACCGTTTTGTCAAACTTGATGCTGATTCTCTAATTTCAGCACAAGCTTTTCCTTTGAAAATTGTCTCAATCTGCAGATGATTTCAGACAAGGTAATGAATAAACCTATCATGCAACAAAAGTACCCTAAACATGCAAGCAAGGCCACCTAGACAGTAGACACCTACGAATAAGATTCTGCATGACTGGCATTATGACCTTGCAATAAAATCAGTCACTGATTACTTAACAGAATAATTCTTATTTCTTATATTATTTTATGTCTAAGGCTCCATGCCTAATACTACGGGACCAGAAAACTATAGCAATTGCTAGGGAGGTACTCAAACCTCAGACTTTATTGGAGCAAACCACATGCCTAACCATTTAAGCTACCCTTGTGTAACGATTCTTATTTCTTATTGACTGTGGTCAACTGAGAGGTAAAGAATTATTCCCATGGTAGGTGGAAAAATGAATCTCCTTTTAAATTGGATAGGCAAGTTTGTTTGATGGTATCTAGATATTTACTCACCATTTTCAGGGATGAAAATTAACAAAATTTCACAATGCACTCTAACATTAGCATGAAAACGTTTAGAAAAAATTTCATGCAAAACAAGCAGTTATTTTGTTTCTCTTTTGTTTTGGCTGAAGCCTATTTTAACACAAAAAAAACTATTGAAACCTAAAAGTCCTAAGTCTGGCGAGCATGTTCCAAGTAATGAAGCTCTAGCAGCATCTTTAGATGACTAAAAAATTCTTACCAACAAGAATGGTTGAAATTGCATTATTAAAGTAGGGATACTGACATACTATGACTATACAATACAATCATTCTTCATTTAGCAACATTCAAATTTCATCAAAGGGTTAAGTAGACTTTTCCTCTACTCCTTACATTATTTTTTTATAAAATAATGCTCTATAACTCGTCACATTATATCTTATTAAAAAAAATTCTAATAAACATACTATTTATTTAAAAAAACAATGATGCAAAGAAAAATTGACAGCATTATTGATACCTCTGAATGAAGCTCTCTCATTATTTCATACATGTCTAAAAGAACAAACAACTTTTCTGGAGATCTCTTGCTTCTAGCAATTGCCTCACCAAAACTAAGAAGCATCAAAACACTACCAATAGTGACTTCAGAAAAACATTGGTCACTTAGAGAATCAAAGCCATCAAATAGCTGATCACAAACTTTCCTCTCCCCAGCAAAGAGCAATTTCACCTGTCCATGTGTCCAAGACTAGTTAAATATTTTAACCCCAAAAAACAAAAGCCTTAAGATTTCATCAAATTCTGAGTACTTACAGCTATGCGCATGTAATGAATCCAGTTCCCAATTTTAGCCTCCAAAACTTCCCATTGCATCTTTTGAACATCTTCCTTGCTAAGTTTCTCAACTCCCAATTTGCGAAGACTTTCTTCCAAAACCGAAGAGCGGGAATCCCTGAGTAGAATGCAAAATTATTAAACTTCTTGCAATGTCTTGACACTTATTTGATTTTAATTTGACACACGAATGCTTAGAGAATCAAATGAAACAGAGAATAATTAGAAAAATGACATGGTGTGCAATTTCACACCACACAATTTCACAGAGAAGAAGGCTACGATATTGAATAAAAAGAGTTTTTCACACCTAGATTACATGTTTAAGGTCAGACTTGTCTTCCCTAAAATAAGTCAGATTTGTCTAACCATGCAATGCATCCACCTTACAAGTCATATTTCGTCATATAGACACTTATATGAAGATTATTAGTCAATGGCATCATTAAGGATATGCCATTTTCTAGAGTCTTCAAAAGTTTTCTCAATATAAATATATATATATTGCCACATCATCATAATTGTTAGCACTCATTTATGGGTAGTAACCATTGAGAAGTCTTCCATAAAAATATATATATCTGTTGTTTGCAACAATTTTTACTAGTTTCATTTTATCATCAACATTCCAATTGATCTTGATTGCCGGTATATCCATCACTAGCGATGTATTCTTATTTGTGTTTGTGTACTTATCTTATTTGCATCATCTCTTCATGTAATAGAAACAAGAAGAATAATTCTTATGTAATAATTGAGAACAAAATAACCTATTTACCTATAAATTTTCACCAATTGCTGTCGCTGACCAGCTTGAACCATCTGCACAGCTAAATCATGTAGCAAAGGCAAAACCCTTGGTGGAATAAGAGTAGGAGGCGTATATACAGCAGTTTCCAAGTCAGGGTTTGGATGTTCTGAATGGTTATGGGGGTGGTGATTTCCACTAGAATCACCATGCTTCCCAGGAGATCCTGATGGTCGCAGTGAGTTTGGAAGACAATCAAACAGTCGTTCAGGTTCCACAGGTTTGCTAGAAATTCAGAATAGAAAAAATATTAGAAAAATAGAAATCAAGTTTACTTGCAGGGATAAACAAAGTGCAATAATTGCTCTACCACACAAGCTTAATCCTGCTCCCTGAATCAGTTAAATTTACATGCATCATTGTTGAGACCAGCACTGAAAATGGCCACTTTTCCCTCTATTAAGTAGTCATTCATTTCAAATAAGAACTTTATCATGCATTTTTGCAACAATAGACCAAAGAAATGTTAGAGCATATATATTACTAAGAAACAAGTAAAATCCTAAAAAACTTACTTACGTGTAACATCCATTCCCAATAGCTTTTTAAATAAAGGGGTGGGTGAAGTAATATCATTAGCAAAGTAGTAGGATTTTTATAAATGCATGCAATAGCCTAAAATTATGAAGAATGTTGCGCGTTAACTACACAAGAAAATACAGAAACAAGCAACCTCTTCCAGAGAACAATAAAACCGGCTTATACAAAATGTCAATTGATCAAAATCAGACGCCAGACTAGAAATCACAAAGTTGTTATTCTTAAAACATTGGACTACTTAGTTAGAAAGGTGAACAAAGTGGTGACAATACCATAGTAGTATAACTAAACATAAAATAAGAAAGAAAAGCAAATAAGTGTGGAAGCACAAACCTGTAAGATGTTAACTGCTGCTTAAATTCGTCTTCGAGCTTTGAAATAGCCTTTGTCAGTAAACCATTTGCATGGTTGAGAACCCCTTCAGTACTCTTAAAGCCTTTGCTGCTACTAAAGAAATGGATATTTTTTCTTAGCTGATCGATAGCTTCTAGATAACTTTCCAAGTCCTCATGTGGCCCCCTGAGTATTTTCGCCTCTGCCTGTGTATTGGAAAATAAAACAACTAATCTCATAAAATGTATATCATAACGTCATTGACAAGAGCGTTTACATGTCAAGTGGTAAGGTTGAAGTTTAACTTTATCCATTAGAATACATATCATTTAAAAAAAAAACACTTTTTTAATAAATTTCTTGATTGCAAAAGACGTCAAATATACACAAACCTAGTAGAAAGCCCAATATACCTCTAACAAAACCAGAGATATCTTACAAAGAAAAAAATCCCAAAACATTAAGTATCCATCAAGCAATACATATAGAAAATATTAATAAAATAATATAAAAGTTCCAGTGACACCTATTCAGCAAGGTTTATGAAAACCAATCTGAAGAAAGTCTTAACAGTCACTCCAGCTAAGTTTAAGATTTAAATGTAATCGTGTACTTCCAATATACAATTCTATAGGTGCATTTGTATAAAACCCCACTATAAATTAAGATAACATAAAAATCAACTAAACAAACAAGATAGCTAAATCTAGACTTCGAAACATCAAAAAGAAAATGATCTTAATAATCAAAGCTACAGAAAAGTAAAACACGGATAAATCTTAAGTACCAACCTGACGAGCAAGATCAAATTGTGCCAATATAACTTCTGCAGACTTTAGAGTCTTATCGATATTCTCGTGGGCTTTCCGAATAGAATGAGTTCTAATCTGTACAGGGCAGAATTAGAGCAAACCCAATAAAAACTCCATAAACGGCAATATCGGAGCTATGAAATAAAGCAAACAAAACAACACAGCATTCCCCAAGATCTGCCATTTTATTGCAGATAAATCAGTGTAAAAAGGCAAAAAGAACAAACGATTTGAAAGACCCATATTTTCGGTTCGCTGCTATTGGGAAAGTAAACGAGAAGTCAACAAAACGAGCAACTCAAATGATCAAATTCCTTCCCAAAAAAACTGCCTCTTTTTGCATACCCTTTTCTGTTTCCTACTCATATTTTCCGAGGAACCAAACATTGAAAGAAAAAACCAAGATGAAGAAAGGGAACCCACCTGAGTAGGGCGCATAGCGGTCTCGAGGGCTGAGAGACGGTGATCGAAGGAGCCAAGTATGGTGACCACTTTATCGGTTATGGTCTGGCTCTTCTGAAGAGACTCTCTCATCATGGCAGCCTTCTCGCTCAGTGGATCCGCCCCCATTGCCGCAACCCCCATCTCGCTCTTCTTTCCAAGAATTGAGCACGAGAGAAGAGAGAAAAGGAGATGGTAGTTTGAAGAAGCTTAAAGTCGAAGATATTGAGATGGTGGTTAGTTGGGTATGGTGAGTCCGATGATGGACCAAAGAAGAAGCCCCAGTTTGACGTTTCGCTGGGAATACATTCTTATTCGTCTCAATGTCTTGATGTCTATGGTTTGACAGGCTGGCTGGCTGGTCTTCTCTCAAGTCTAATTTTACTTGCTAATTTCATATCTTACTACTAATTACTAGTAATTACCCCATTTTGGTTTTTTAGTCTTTTTCTTTTTATTCTTTTTTAAAAATTATATTATATATTTTTACTAATACAGTATCATTTTTCTTTTTATGACTAAATAGAGTATCATTTTCACAAACTAGATTGAGAAAAAAATTTATAATAAAATTTTTACTCAAAACACATTCAAATAGTAGCACGGCTACACATCTGGACCCCAAAACCCGCCACTTGAAGGACATGATCGACTCGCACCCATAAAGCCCGAAAAAATGACAAAAGCTATGAATTCGAGTTGGATTGGGATCCACCCGACCGCACAATCAGGTCGGGTTCGAATGTTCAAGTATAGGTGATTTGGCTTCGAGTGTGTAACTCAAACCCACTCGTAAATTTTTTTAAATATTAATAATAAAAAAATTAAAAACAGAACCTTAAAAATTCTAAATTCCTAAACGGCTAAAACTTACCTCTACCCTCTCTCTCCCTCATCAACGACGCCAAGAAAACACACCCATGCCACAAGCACGGCCACCAACCACTGGCCACCGACATGTGACAACACAACCCCTCTTCTCTTCTATTCAAGCTCTCTCTCTCTCTCTCTCTCTCAATCTCACACACCTACGACACCGACGAGGAGGACCACTTACCATGACCTAGAGAGGGCCCTCAACTTCGAGCCTTGGCTTCTCCCTCCCTCAACCAGACCAGCAACGACACATTAAGATTTTGTTTTAGTTATGTTTTCAACCCGAACCCGATGCAAATCCTACCTAAACCCGAACAACAACACCCGACAAACCCGAACCCGATGCAAATCTGATCACAATTCAGACATGTTCACTATGTGTTTGCCACATCTAAAACCCAACAAACTCAAACCCAATGCACCCGAACCCAACAAACTCATCCAATGTGCAGCCCTAAATAGTAGTATGCAAGAAATATACATTTTTAGGAGAAAAAATGAAATTCATTCATAAAAATATAGTGTCTACTCTATAAAATTTGGATAATTTATAACATTATGTAAGTGTCAAGTGCAGGGATGCACATTTTCTCTACGGAGATGGGGCCTCATAGGGACCCATCCCAAATGGGGAGAGAAATCTCTGTCTAAATAAGGAACGAGGCGAGGATGGGGATACTTTTCTGTCTCCAAATGTTAAATGAGGCTGAGGCATGGATGGCACTCCTTCCCTCGATAGGGCTCTGTTTAATTTTTTATGTTTTTATACCTTTTTTATGTATTATTGTAGTCTATTAGTAACTTTTTAAAGATTTTAAATTTTATTTGGGACAATATTTAGTATTTTTAAATTATGTAAAATGAGGTTAAGAAATTAATTTCTACAGAAAGAGCTAGATTGGTTGGTCTCCTTGAGACAAGGGTCAAGGCTTTGAATTTAGGGGCCTTGTACCTTAGAATGTTTGTTGGGTGGTGTTTTACGGCTAATAATGCGTGGCATAGTGGAGGAAGAATTATTGTAAGTTGGAATCCAAGGATGTTTGATGTGAATATTTTGTTTTGCTCAAGTCAGATGATTCATTTACTAGTTAAACCTATGAATGGTTGTGGTTTCCTAGTAACTTTTGTATATGGTTTTAATGTGGAGGAGGAGCGTAAGAGGTTATGGACTGACTTAAAAGCAGTTAGTACTACGGAACTGTGGGTAATACTAGGCGATTTCAATGAGATATTGAATTCGAAGGAGCGTATTGGTGCTAGAGTGAAGTATAGGAAGTCTGTTGAATTTAAAAAATGTGTAGAGCACTGTTAATTAGAAGATGTAAAGTATAGGGGCAATTATTACACTTGGAGTAACAAGCAACAAGGTGATGATCGTATTTACTCCAAAATAGATCGAGTACTTGCTAATCAAAAGTGGCTAGATTGTTATACTGAAGCAAAAGTCTTTTTTCTGAATGAAGATCTGTTTGATCACTCACCTGCTTTGCTTTCGGTTTATCAGGAAAGGAATTATGGGAGGAAGTCGTTCAAGTACTTTAGAATGTGGAGTCATGCTCCTAATTTCAAAAAGAATTTGGCTAATGTTTGGAGTAGAGGAATTCATGGGACTGCTATGTTTTAGTTGGTCTACAAGCTAAAACAAGTTAAGTTGATGCTCAAAGACTTGAATAACAAAGATTTCCATGATATCCCTAGTGCTGAAATGAGAATGAGGTTGAACCTCCAGGATTCTCAAGAAGCCTTACAGCAAGATCCTTTGAATAAGGATTTAATTCAGAAAGAGAAGGAGGCTAGAGATTAGTATGTGGCAGCAAAAAAAGCATACCAGTCTTTTTTACAGCAAAAGGCAAAAGTGCATTGGCTTAAGGAGGGAGATGAAAACTCGACTTTCTTTCATGCAAGTATCCGAGAAAGAAGAGCTCAAAACAGAATTTACTCTATAACAGATGCATCTGGAAGGTGGTTAGATCAACCTGAATAGGTTCAAGAAGCCTTTCTCGATTTTTATGAAGGGTTCCTGGCAACTAAAATGAGTGATAGAAGAAGTGTTATAAAAGAGATTGTGATGCAAGGGGCTGTTGTAATGGAAAGGCAGGCTCAAATACTTATAGCAGACTATACAGAGGAGGATGTGAAGCAAGCAATATTCTCCATTCTTGCTAGCAAAGCTCCAGGACCAGATGGCTATAGTAGCTCCTTTTTTCAAGATAATTGGGAAATTGTTGGCAAAGAGGTAAGTGAAGCCATTCTTTCTTTCTTACATTCTGGGAAGCTTTTGAAGGAAGTAAACATTACTGTGTTGACTCTTGTTCCTAAGAGTAAATGCCCAAATTTGGTGAGTGATTACAGGGCGATAGCATGCTGTAATGTTATTTACAAAGCAGCCACGAAGATGATCTGTAATAAACTAAGGCTTATCCTTCCTGATCTAGTAGCTCAAAATCAGGGGGGGTTTGTTCATGGGAGATTTATAGCCCACAATATCATGGTTTGTCAGGACCTTGTTAGACATTACGGGAGGAAGCATACAAAGGCCAATTGTATGATCAAGCTTGATTTACGGAAGGCCTATGATACAATAGAATGGGACTTCCTGGAAGAAATGCTAGCTGCTTTCCAGTTCCCAAGAAAGTTCACAAATTTGATTATGCAATGTGTGACTACACCAAAGTTTTCTTCGATGTTCAATGGATCGCTACACGGTTTCTTCTCAACAAAACGTGGATTAAGACAAGGGGATCCAATGTCTCCTCTTCTATTTGTGTTGGGGATGGAGTATCTTTCTCGTATCATGATGAAAATAGGACAGAAAGCATACTTTAAATTTCATGAACGATGTGAAGGTTTGCAATTAAACCACCTGAGTTTTGCAGACGATGTGCTCTTATTTTAAATGCATATACTATATGTTGCAAGGTCTGAAGCTATTCTCAAGAACATCTGGTCTTCATCCAAATGAGGCTAAATCAGCTGTATACTGCAGTGGTATGACAGAGCAAGAGGTACAAAGAGTCTTGGAAGCTTCTGGTTTCAGTAGAAGTGAGTTACCTTTCAAATACTTGGGGATCCCTATTTGTGCCAAAAGAATTTCAGCCAAGGATTGTGAAAGTATTTTAGATAAAATGGTTGTTAGAATTCGAATTTGGAGCTCTCGTAATTTGTCTTATGCTGGAAGAATAACGTTGATCAACTTAGTGCTCATTTCAATCCATTCTTATTGGTCTCAGATCATGATAATTCCTAAGGAAATTTTGAAAAGGATTAACTCTATTTGTAGAGCTTTTCTCTGGAAGGGTACTTCGGATTATATGGGTCTGGGAAATGTGGCTTGGGACATGCTTTGTAAACCAAAAAGTGAGGGAGGAATGGGATTTCGGAACATTTTGAGTTGGAATATTACTGCCATTGGGAAATACATCTGGGCTGTGGCTAGTAAGAAAGACAACCTTTGGGTAAAATGGGTGCACAATGTGTACATTAAAGATACGGATTGGTGGGCATATACTGCCCCGACACAAAGCAGTTGGTATTGGAAGAAGATCGTGGCTGTCAAAGAGCAATTTAAAAGCTACATAGCTGCTGGTCAATTTGTTCAATTTGATTACATTATTAAAAAAGGGTATTTGATGGTGTATCCTTCTCAAACTCGTGTTTCATGGAGCAATGAGGTTTGGGGGAGGCTTAACTTACCAAAGCACAGTGTTATTTTGTGGTTGGCTAGGCTGGACAGGTTGAAAACGAAGCAGAGGCTCCATAAAATTCGCATTGTACCAGACAACAGCTGCTTATTATGTGGACAAAGTGAAGAACATATTGAGCATTTATTTTTTAAGTGCCCATTTAGTAACAGGTGTATTAAAAGTCTCAAAGCAAGGCTGCGTTGGAGAGCTAAAGCAAAGACAATTTATAGCCTGCTGAGATGGATTTCGAGAGCTAAATTGAACAGGTTCAAGAAGCAAGTTCTTGCTGCCGTTGTGTATCAGGTGTGGAAAGCCAGGAATGAGGTGTTATGGCTTCAACAAGTCAAGAGAGTGGAATTGGTAATACAAGCTATACTTAATGATGTTAAGAGTAGAATATACAGTATTATGCTGGGAAAAGTTACATGTACAGATTGGGAATGGTTTGAAGCTTTGTAAATATAAAGACATATATTGTAAAGAGTTGACATATCCATGCCTGTTTTAGGTGCTGTTTATTTGTAAGGTTTTGTTTGGCATCAATAAATTTCTGATTTACCAAAAAAATTATGTAATATTTTAATTTTTATATAATTCACTATTTTTATTTTAAATTTTAATTTATATTTTAAATAAATGAGTTCCGCATTGAGATTCTTTACCCCCAACGGGGATTCCTTACCCTGCACCTGAGAAGAAATAAGTGAGGATGGGGGCAGAGACGGGGATGCGAGAGACATTCTTCGGTAATTCCTCGTCTCGTGTGCATCACTAGCTAAGTGTGCATGAAAGGAGAAAAACTATGCATTGATTATTTAAACTACTTTATTTTAAAGGTTTATACCATTTTAGGTCCTTGTGTTTTAGCTTAATTCTACGATGGACTAATTGTTTTAAAAAATATATTTTTGGACTAAGTGTTTGTCAAGTATTTAAAAATGGTACCTTAAATTTGAATTATGTCAAAATATTTTTGATGTGAGACTTTATTTACAGGATCATTAACTTAAGAAATGTGTAGATCTTTGACGGGTATCAATCTGTATAGGGTTATATTTGAAATATTTTGACTAAATTTTGGTTAAGAGCTATTTTTAACCATTTGATAAAACCCATGACTCAAAAATATATTTTTTATAACAGAGAATCCATTGTAAAATTTAACTAAAACACATGTACCTAAAATCGTATAGACTCTATTTCAAAAAAAAAAAAAAATCGTATAGACTCTCTAATTTTTAATACACAATTTTTTTTTTCCTTCTAAAATCTAAATTCAAAAGAAGGATGTGGCGCCCAGTAAAAAATAGAATAGAAAATTGATTGTTTAGAGTTATGTGATAAAGTTTATCTTAATAGATTCACGAAGGAAAAATACTTATTTATGATCCTATAATATAGCTTTTTTACTTAATGTCATTTTATAAAATAATTGAGCCAATTTGATAGAATATCAAGTATGTTTGGAAATACTACTTTATCAAATATCATTTTATGAATTCATATTTTTTTAAAAGTCCATTTTCACCAATTATTTGACCTTTATACACAATTAATACATGTATATTCTATTAATTTTATTATCTAATCCAATTCTTGTATGTATAATAACGTAATACATTGATTTATATTGTATTTTGGACACCCATGTCAAATTAAAGTAATAGACCTTCTATGCCATCTCAATTGTAATGTAGTCTACTATCAAAGTTGAAAGAAACCCATGCCTAAGTAGTAAAACAACTAGTTTTTGAATGTCATTTGTGAAATTACACTACAACAAAAAATATCATTTGTGTCAATTTATAACTGTTACAATTGATTTTTTGCGTCAGGTTGATATGTGACGCAACTGCCCATGACGCAAACCAGAATGTCATTTACGTCAGTGGGACACTATCACAAACTGGCATTTGTGGCAGTACCACACTGACGCAAACGCTTGGCATTCCCACAGCACACAGTCTCAGATCCTATCTCCACTATTTTATAATTCGTACATTCTACTAAGTTCAATATCTTAATTATACATTAAAGTTTAAAATATTACCTCTAATATAAAATCCTCCAAAGTTTGATTTCACCAACAAAATTGTCAACAAAATACCTACTCAAATATAACAATAAACAAAAAAATAATGAAAAAGTTAACAAAATATAAAGAAAAATATATTAAAGCTATATTGTAACTAAATAAATAATAAAGTGCTTAAAGAAAACAAATAATTTGTTATATGTACTCATTTATATACTTAAACTCGAAATAATTTTTTTTTTTTTAAAAAAACTTAAAAATTACATAAAGAAAAATCGACTATAAATATCCTAACTAAATCAATAATAAAATATAACTTAAAAAATAAAAAATTTTAATATATACATAATTAACCAATTAAACCCAAAATTTAAAAATAAAATTAAAAAATTAACAAAATATAAACAAAAATTTACTAATAATAATCAAACTAAACAATTAATAAAATGAAACTTATACAAAATATATCTGTTAATATATATATATATACTCATTTATATAAGTAAATTCGAAATTAAATTAAATTAAAAAAAGTTAATAAAAAAAAATTATGATAAAAAAATTCTAAAAAAATCAAATATTAAAATGCAAAGTTTAAACCTAAAAAAATTACATAATCATGAATATAAAACTATCCAAAAATTAAAAAATCCGAAATTATGTCAATTTATAAAAAAAATCACAAAAATTAATAAAATTGCACTTACTTGTGGTAATTGAGCAATGTGGGTTCTTGAAGTAGAAAACTCAAAAAAACCAAGAAAGTTTATGGGTTTTCAAGCAATAATCTTCAAAAATACAAAATCTATACAAAAAATTAAAAAAAAAACTATATATAAGTTTCATAAACATATATAAATCATTTTTTTTTACATTAAAATTGAAAAAAAAAAATGGATAAAAACGTACCTAAATGGGTAATAGTCGGTTGGGGCGTCACCGGTTTTTGAAGGAGCGTTTTCTGAAATTTTAGGGGAAATGGGTCTCGGTTGGGACGATGGAGGGTTTTAGTGAAATGGTGGGCCAGTTGCGTCAGTGACCCACTGACGGTAATGTGCGTTTGCGTCAGTGCCCCACTGACGCAAACGTCCCCTTACCGTCAGTGGGCCACTGATGCCGTTAACGACCAGTTTGCGTCAGTGGGTCACTGACGCAAACGACCTTATTAAACAGCGTCAGTGTATGTAATGACACAATTGCCCCCTCATTTGTGGCAGTGTCCAACTGTTACAAATGCTAATTTTTTGTCAACAGTGTTAGTCAATTACGTTGACTGACGCGTTTAACTAACACAATTGCCATTTTTTGTAGTAGCGTGAACTCATAGGTCAATAATTTATAAAGTTCTTGCTACATGCTAAAAATCTCATTTTTTATAAAGTAAAATATCTATAAGAATAATTTTTATTTTATTATAAAAAAAATTTGGTCTCAATTTAAGTCAGTTATAAATAAGAATAATATCTAAAATGTAATTAGTTATACATTTTTTAAATCTCTTATTAAGAAAATATACTAGTAATAATTATGTGTAGAATCAAATAAATATATATTATATCATTTATTTGCACTCAAAGGAGAAAATCAAAGATTTCTTCCATAATAAATTACTGAAATTATTTTTAAATATGTAATAGTTATTAGAGAATTTTTATTGTTATTGTTGTTAAAGTTGATACTTTTGTGTGTTTGTAAATCTTTTGAAATCAATACATCTATTTAATTATAACATCTTAATTAGAATATAATTAGTTTAATCTCCAAACTATTTTTATATAGAGGTTTCAGTGTAGTTGTGAAAATACCAAATCCTGTTTTATTTATTAAGTATAAACAATACGTCGTTTTTCAAATATGTCAATGTGACTTGAAGATCATAGGCTTAACCTTAGTTAGGGACTCAGTCTATAGCGAAAGACTAAGCAATAGTTAAAATGAAATAGATAAATAAACGAAATATATAACATACTGTAGGCATGGAGACAATTAGAGACCGGGCTCAAGCCTTCTTGCGAAAAATATTTAAAAAAAAAAAAGTTGGTTCCTTCCCTAAGTATGTGATAAGATAGGAAATAAGACATAATTTTAGATGTTGTTTCCCCTAACAATATGTGGTTTATAATTTTAGACTAAACAACTCAACTTTAGAATATATTTCGAAAACATTTAAGATCTGGTAATGAGAATTTGAATATTTTCTTATGTTTGGTACTAAGTTTAAAATTTTCTAACTCGGGAAACTGTACTCCAGTAGTTTTCTCTTTTTCTGATTTTTGGTTCAAATGAAACTCTTCTGGTAGGTGATTTTCAAATACATGAGAATGTGAAACACTTTTAAATTATTATTAAAAAAAAATATTCTTAAATTAATAATTTTTTAGTTAATGACTTAATTTGCTTTTGAAGCTTATAATATAAAAATGAATATACATTTATCAAACTATAAAATGATAAATAATGTTTGTTTATTTAAATAAATTAATATATAAAGTTTTTATATCATTACTTTAGTTTTAAATAATAAATAAAATATTATTAAAAATAAAATAAATGTATTTTTGTATTTTTAAAAAGTATACTAGATTCTAGTACTTATTAACTATATATTTTAAATTCTGTTAAAAGAATATTTCATAAGTAAAATTATTTATAAATTATAATTTTTGAGAAATTTTGGTAATTTTCTAAAATGTCATTTGTTATTTATAATTTTTTTTATTATTTTGATAAAATATATTATTATATTAATTTTATAAAAATAGGAAAACTTGATAGATTCATATGCACAACCAAATACTGAAAGTGATATTCCCAGGAATCGTAGATTAAATTCCAATGCACAAACAAACACAGTGATGCAAGTTTCTAAACAATCAAGTTATCCTCCTCAACTTTCACAGTAATATGAAAATTGTGAACTCCTCATACCAAATGACCCCTTGTGATGTTGGAGATGTTCCTCCATCAATTTGATTTGTTATATAATTAAATCGAAAAATGTTAGACAACCCACTTGAACGATTGTCCTAAGCTGACGTGACCATTTCTAGTTAGTGGAGTGGTTACAAAAGTTGATTGCTTGATAGATTAGCTATAACGTCCCAATTTCCCTAGTAAGACTTAGTGCCTTGGTTTTAGGCCTAGGTACGGAGGGCAATAATTGAATTAATTATGTGATTATATGCATGATTATGTGAATTATGTGAGTTATATTATAATATGACTATATTTGCATGTGTTAGGTGTATTAAGCATGCATATGGACCCATTTCTTATTAGAATGGCATTTTCGTAAATTTTGACGGCATATTTGAAACTATATGTGTTTTATGATTGACACTACATTATTATGTGGGTTGCTTGGCATGAGACAATCCTAGTGAGCAAATTAGCGGTTTAGTCACAATGGGGTCCAATACCCGACTTAGAGTGAGCCCATGGGTATTTTGGTAATTTAGTACATTATCAGAATTTATCGGGTAATGAGAAATTATGGTGATTACTCGAGGATATTGGAATTAATAGGGAAATTAGGAGGTGTTAATTGAGATTAGCGGGAAATATGGCAAATGACTAAATTGCCCTTGAGGGCATTAGAGAACAAGGAAATAAGTGGGGGCATTTTAGTCTTTTCATTTCAAGGAGTGACTTAGTCACTAGAAGCCCTCAGAAATGACTTAGTAAACACAAAAACTGTAATGCCCCAAATTCCCTAATAAGGTTTAGGACCTTGATTAGGAGGCCGGGAGGGCCATAATTGATTTACTATAGTATTTAATGATTATATGCATGTTCACGTGAATTATATTATTATATGATGGTGAATGCATGCATATGGGCTCATATGTCAATTATGAGGGTAATTTGGTAATTTGGCCACTGTGGGCGTAATTGTATATTTTGGTTGCGTGATTGTGATTAATTAATATAGCCACATTATAAGGTGGATTGGTTCGAGCTATCGACATGAGACGATCATGAGATGTAAGTGTTCGGTCTAGTCATAACGGGTTTAAGTTCGGGGCTCGAGGTGAGTCTCGGGGTGAATTTAATGATTAGAGCATTACCGAGAATTAAAGGGTAATGGGATATGATTTATTGGTATTTGGGAATATTGAGAATAGCGGGAATTGGAGAGCGTTAATTATAATTAACGAGATAGGCGGGAAATGACGATTTTACCCTTTGAAGCCTTTAAAGGGGTTTATTTGGCCTAGGGGCAATATGGTCTTTTGACCTTAAGGATTTATATCAGCCTTGGGAGTTTTAGAAGGCTGTGGAAATATAATAAAACAGAGCTATCCTCATCCTCTCTTCCTTTCTCTCCCGTACAAGCTTCTCCCTTCACTTTTCTTTGATTTTTGAGAGCCCAAATTGAGGAATTGAGCTAGGAGATCAAAGGTGGGAGCTAGGGAACTTGGTTCAGACATTTGAGGGGATTCAAAATCGTTTTTAAGGTGAGTTCTAGCCATTGAATTCAAGTTATGCTATGTTTTCCTTTTGGTTTTCAGCTTGTGATTTTTGATGTAGAAAGAGGGAATCAAGGGGAGTTTTTGTGTATGTTTGGTTGGGTTTTGATGAGGGGGAGTTATGGGTGATGTTTAGAGGTTTAATTGAGTGTTTGGAGAAGGTTTGGAACTAGTTTGAAGGCTTGGTTCTAAGGGAATATGCAGGGGAGGTCGAGCTAGTGCGTTGCTGATTTTTGGCTGATCTGGGTAATGAGCCGCGGCCTGGCTTTTGTGTGCCGCGGCCTAAGGTGTCTTTTGAGGCAGAAATGCCTCTGTCAGGGGGATGAGCCGCGGCCCATCAGGGCAGATTTGACCAAAATTGTGTTTTTAGCCTAGGGATGCTTACCATAGGCCTCAGGGTTGAACCTAGTACCCGGTTAAGTGGGGATTGATGTCCCGGAGGCTAGATATTGGTTTGGGAACTTATGTTGATCATTTTTATTGATGATACCTTATATTTGGTTATGACTAGGTGACCGCTAAAGGACTAAAGGTTGATCATTCTCAAGGGTCGTTCTTTTAATCGTTCTAGCTCGACTTTGAGGTAAGAAAACTGCACCCTGTGTATATGTGACATGCATGGCTGTTATTGATGCATGTTGGTTGATTATTGAATATGACATGCATGGCTATTATGATGCATGTTGGTTGATTATTGAGTATGACATGCATGGCTATCCTTGATGCATGTTGGTTGATTATTAAGCGTGACATGCATGGCTGTTATTGATGCATGTTGGATTACTGGATATATTGCATATGATGCATGAGAAACATGTGATTAGGACATGCTTTGTATACTGAGTATGATATCGTCCAGAGCTTGAGCCTCTGTGTTTATGCATGGTCCTAATTGTACTAATACATGTTTAGTAAGCATGCTGGATACCCTGTTTATGGATATGGAACATGTGATATATGATTGGTGTCATGACTTACTTGTGTTTGACACTGACTAGTAAGGGACCGACTCTAAAGTCGAGAATCATGCATTGAATGGCTCTATGGCATTAATGCTAGACCGACTCTAAGGTCGATGAATCATGCATTGAATGGCTCCATGGAATTAATGCTGGACCGACTCTAAAGTCGAGAATTGCGCATTGAGTGGCTCTAAGGCACTAATTCCAGATCAACCCTAAGGTCGATGTTCACGCATTGAATAGCACCATGGCATTAATGCGGGACCGACTCTAAGGTCGAAGAACTTATAAGCGCTTGCCTGGTCTATGACCAGATGTTTATAGCCAAGGTATATGACCCCGGTGACTGTTTGTCACATGGCTAGGGGACGCTGTCCATAGCACGACTCTAGAGTCGGGAGGAAGGTTATGTTAGTGACCATTCACCATGCACCTGTCCTGATTAAACTTATGAAAGAATCACTTATCAGTTAAGCCCTGGTGACCCTATCGTCACATGGCTAGGGGGAGCGATGCTCATTATTGTGACTTTTGGCTATTGTCACCTATATGCTTGGACTGATAGTCCTGAACGGTTATTATGATCGTTGTTGATATTATATCATGCTTTGTTGTGTTTTCTTGCTGGGCTATGGCTCACGGGTGCTACGTGGTGCAGGTAAAGACAAGAGGAAGCTGGACCATCCTTGAGTTGGAGAGCTTAGGTGATGACGTGTACATATGCAGCTGCTCGTCCACCACGGCCGAGGTTTAAAGTGGAACTAGGGGTGAACCCTGTTTTGCCGCTTAGAACGGGCTGTTGTAAATATTTTCTGTAATAGACTCTGAAACTTTATTTTCGGGATCCCAATGTATATATTAAACGTTCTAGTGAAACGTTGCATCTTAACCAAAGTTTTTAATCCCTAAACCGCTAATCATACTTAGTTCATGATTTTGGCCAAATGACTCAGTTAGCGAGTTTAGCACTGTTTACAAGGCACACTGTAGCGGTCCCTGGAGTTTGGGGCGTTACAACTTGGTATCAGAGCGAGCCAAGGTTTATGGTTCCTGAAGACAAGTTGGGCATGTACACTCATCACTGAAGATAGCTTCACTCAAGGAATGGTAACTAATTCTGTAGCTATGTGTATAGCTGTGTAAATAAAATGTGAATGATTTACCTGCACATTGTATTAGGGAGCATGAGATTCTGATAGAGCCTGGCTCTTGACTATATGATTATATGCTCCGTGAATATATATGTATATATGACTGTGATCATATGGTTACCTTCTCTGTGAATATATATAATTGTGTTATTGCATGCTGGGGTTAGAAGCATGGTTTGAGGATTGGAAGAGCATGAATTATGGGTATGTATGAATGCCATGGGCATGTTTGTAGCACTGCAAGTGGATTATGGTTATGGTGTGGTAAGATTTATCCCGTGGGGAAAAGCTCTTGATATGGTTATTGTGATTAATGGGTAAAATTATTGACTGCAGATCTAATCAGCAGGTTTATATTCAAGGCAGAGTATGAGGCCTGGTGATAGTTATACAGGGGCTGGGAGTTACAGCCGGGGTATCAGTTCTTCGTCTGCATCTTTGAATGTTCAGCAGACGCTTACAGATTTGCAATTAAGATTGCAGAGGCAGGAAGAAGAGATCAGGTATTTGAAGCAACAACGGAGTCTGTTGGGTAGTACCTCTTCCTTTCCTATGCCAGGGGTGGCATCAGTTTCAGCTCAGCCTGGGGTTGTGAACAAATGGGAATTTCTCTGTGGAAGATTCCTGAGGTTTTATCCTCCAATCTTTGAGGGAGGCCTAGATCCATTTAGAGTTGAGCAATGGATGGGCATGATTAGCTCCATTCTTGACAGTATGGGACTGGTAGGTCACGGTAGGGTGATCTGTGCTACATGTGTACTGCGGGATGATGCCCGGACATGGTGGGAGGTAGTATCCCAGACACGAGACACAGCTGTGATGGACTGGAAATAATTTAGGCAACTGTTTAATGAGAAGTATTATTGTGATATGGCTAAGACTGCCAAGGTGAATGAATTTCTGAGTCTTGCTCAGGGTAATGCATTAGTGACCGAGTATGTTACTAAATTTGATGGGTTGGCCAAGTTTGCCTTAGACATGGTACCCACAGATATAGCTCGGAAGGAAAGATTTATTCAGGGGTTGAATCCTGGAATAGCTCAGGGCGTTAGAGTTGCCCCAGTGCATGAAGTCTCTACCTGTGCTCAGGTGGTAAAGAAGGCTCTTGCTGTTGAGAGTATAGTAGTTGGGCAGCAGAGTGTTGGAGAGCATAGAGCTCAGATAGTGGTATCTCCACTTATTGGAACAAGTAAGAAAGAAAGTTGGAAAAATCGTCCAATATGTGCACTCGGTGCAAGAGGCATCATGTGGGAGAATGCCGAGCGAGGTCATGCCTTGCTTGTGGCATGGTTGGACATTTCAAAAGGGATTGCCCAAGTCGAGGGACAGAGCGTGAGCTAAAGGGGATAGACAACTTGATTCCAACTCAAGTGTTTGTTTCAGAGCAGACAAAGTTAGAGATCAGAGTGAGAAAATTATGTACAGGATTGTGCTAGTATCAGATTGGAGCACTGTGAGTGCTGAATACATATCTTGAGAATTGGGTTGATGCTAAGTGTTTGTGAATCAGATTAATAGTGCATTCAAGGGTAGACTTGAATGGGGTTTATGATCGTCTTGGACGATGATGTAGTGGTGTTTTCTCTGCGGAGAATTGCCAAGAGTGAAGAGTGCCTTGGGGACAGGAGTGTCCATGAATAGTAAGGATATTTCAGGTGCCTTGGGGAGAAAGTGCTGGGTCTTTATAGACCAGGATCAGTTTGAGGATTGTTATGATATCCTAGTGATAGAGGGAAGTGATTATCTATGCAACATGTTGACTAAAGAATCTGTCCAGAACTGGAGTAGAGTTTCTGGTAGGTCAGGTGGCCAGTTTATTGTTTGAGATTATTATCTCAAGAAAGATAAAAGAAAAGATGGTAAAGTGAGCCACATACGGGCAAGATTGAATGGAAAGCTTTAGCTGGATTAGCTAAAGGTTGTTTGGTGACAGACATGAGTTTATAGTGGTATAGAGATCAGACTTGGGATCCGATGGACATCGAGATTAACTGAGAGATTCTGGATGAATCTCATGTTATTCTTTTATTCGTTTCATTCAGGCATTGTGAAAGGGTAACATGACATGGAAATTTTATAGTGATGGCCTGAGATGAAGAGACATATATCGAGGCATGTGTAAAGGTCTTAACCTGTTAACAGATCGAGACAGAATATCAGGAAACAGCAAGGCCATTACAACCTTTGAGTATTTCATCGTGGGAATGAGTGAGCATCGCGATGAGTTTCGCGGTGGGATTCCCAGGTTGATGGATCGGAATGAATTGGCATTAAGTCATTGTGGACTGGTAGTCCAAGTGCGTTTCATATATCAGTAAGGATAGGTGAATAGTACAGCTGATCAATATTTGAGTCTCCTTGTGATAAGAATAGAGAGCCTTCGTGAACTCAAGGTCTGTCTTATCAGATGAAGACTTTATTGTGACTTCCAGGTTTTGGAAGGGTTAGAAAGGCAATGAGTATATAAATGGAACTCAGTACAGTTTATTACTCTCAGACTGGTGGTAAATCAGAGAGAGAGGGTTATCCAATTATTATTGGAGGAACATCTTATAAGATGAGTGAGGAAATATACATATATGTCTGGATCCTGAGGTGGTTCAGGGGATTTATGAGATTGTTGGAGCTTGAATTTTTGATGATCACTTCTTGGAATAAATGGAAATATTATTGAACTGGACAGTAGGGATATGGAATTCCAAGTAGAAGAATGTATCTTCTCTAAGGTATCACCATGGGAAAAAGGGATGAGGAATTAAGATAAGTTAAGTCCTAGTTTGTTTCAGCAGCTGGATCCTGATTGGGTCTGAACAGGGTGACTTTGAATCAGTTTTATTTTTGGTACTGACAGTTGTATACAGTGAGTTATGTGTTTTCATGCAGTGGGCATGGACCGAAAGAACTTATAAAATTGAGTTATGAGAATCTGAAGGTTGGGTTAAGTATTCCGGTAAGGAATAGCCAGTTCAGATTGTGACATAAGTAAAGAGGTTCTATTGAGCAGAATGTACCTTGGGTTAAGGCAAGGCTATCGAAATACTGAAGTCAGGAAATGACTTAAGGAAATTTATATTCGGTGAGTGGAACTTCAGTTCTGAGCTGTTGAGTAAATTTCGAGGACGAAATTTCTGTAAGGAGGGGATAGTTGTAATGCCCCAAATTTCCTAATAAGGTTTAGGACCTTGATTAGGAGCCGGGAGGGCCATAATTGATTTATTACAGTATTTAATGATTATATGCATGTTTACGTGAATTATATTATTATATGATGGTGAATGCATGCATATGGGCTCATATGTCAATTATGAGGGTAAATTGGTAATTTGGCCACTGTTGGCGTAATTGTATATTTTGGTTGCGTGATTGTGATTAATTAATATAGCCACATTATAAGGTGGATTGGTTCGAGCTATCGACATGAGACGATCATGAGATGTAAGTGTTCGGTCTAGTCATAACGGGTTTAAGTTCGGGGCTCGGGGTGAGTCTTGGGGTGAATTTAATGATTAGAGCATTACCGGGAATTAAAGGGTAATGGGATATGATTTATTGGTATTTGGGAATATTGAGAATAGCGGGAATTGGAGAGCGTTAATTATGATTAACGAGATAGGCGGGAAATGACGATTTTACCCTTGGAAGCCTTTAAAGGGGTTTATTTGGCCTAGGGGCAATATGGTCTTTTGACCTTAAGGATTTATATCAGCCTTGGGAGTTTTAGAAGGCTGTGGAAATATAATAAAACAAAGCTATCCTCATCCTCTCTTCCTTTCTCTCCCGTACAAGCTTCTCCCTTCACTTTTCTTTGATTTTTGAGAGCCCAAATTGAGGAATTGAGCTAGGAGATCAAAGGTGGGAGCTAGGGAACTTGGTTCAGACATTTGAGGGGATTCAAAATCGTTTTTAAGGTGAGTTCTAGCCATTGAATTCAGGTTATGCTCTGTTTTCCTTTTGGTTTTCAGCTTGTGATTTTTGATGTAGAAAGAGGGAATCAAGGGGAGTTTTTGTGCATGTTTGGTTGGGTTTTGATGAGGGGGAGTTATGGGTGATGTTTAGAGGTTTAATTGAGTGTTTGGAGAAGGTTTGGAACTAGTTTGAAGGCTTGGTTCTAAGGGAATATGCAGGGGAGGTCGAGCTAGTGCGTTGCTGATTTTTGGCTGATCTGGGTAATGAGCCGCGGCCTGGCTTTTGTGTGTCGCGGCCTAAGGTGTCTTTTGAGGCAGAAATGCCTCTGTCAGGGGGATGAGCCGCGGCCCATCAGGGCAGATTTGACCAAAATTGTGTTTTTAGCCTAGGGATGCTTACCATAGGCCTCGGGGTTGAACCTAGTACCCGGTTAAGTGGGGATTGATGTCCCGGAGGCTAGATATTGGTTTGGGAACTTATGTTGATCATTTTTATTGATGATACCTTATATTTGGTTATGACTAGGTGACCGCTAAATGACTAAAGGTTGATCGTTCTCAAGGGTCGTTCTTTTAATCGTTCTAGCTCGATTTTGAGGTAAGAAAACTGCACCCTGTGTATATGTGACATGCATGGCTGTTATTGATGCATGTTGGTTGATTATTGAATATGACATGCATGGCTATTATGATGCATGTTGGTTGATTATTGAGTATGACATGCATGGCTATCCTTGATGCATGTTGGTTGATTATTAAGCGTGACATGCATGGCTGTTATTGATGCATGTTGGATTACTGGATATATTGCATATGATGCATGAGAAACATGTGATTAGGACATGCTTTGTATACTGAGTATGATATCGTCCAGAGCTTGAGCCTCTGTGTTTATGCATGGTCCTAATTGTACTAATACATGTTTAGTAAGCATGCTGGATACCCTGTTTATGGATATGGAACATGTGATATATGATTGGTGTCATGACTTACTTGTGTTTGACACTGACTAGTAAGGGACCGACTCTAAAGTCGAGAATCATGCATTGAATGGCTCTATGGCATTAATGCTAGACCGACTCTAAGGTCGATGAATCATGCATTGAATGGCTCCATGGAATTAATGCTGGACCGACTCTAAAGTCGAGAATTGCGCATTGAGTGGCTCTAAGGCACTAATTCCAGATCAACCCTAAGGTCGATGTTCACGCATTGAATAGCACCATGGCATTAATGCGGGACCGACTCTAAGGTCGAAGAACTTATAAGCGCTTGCCTGGTCTATGACCAGATGTTTATAGCCAAGGTATATGACCCCGGTGACTGTTTGTCACATGGCTAGGGGACGCTGTCCATAGCACGACTCTAGAGTCGGGAGGAAGGTTATGTTAGTGACCATTCACCATGCACCTGTCCTGATTAAACTTATGAAATAATCACTTATCAGTTAAGCCTTGGTGACCCTATCGTCACATGGCTAGGGGGAGCGATGCTCATTATTGTGACTTTTGGCTATTGTCACCTATATGCTTGGACTGATAGTCCTGAACGGTTATTATGATCGTTGTTGATATTATATCATGCTTTGTTGTGTTTTCTTGCTGGGCTATGGCTCATGGGTGCTACGTGGTGCAGGTAAAGGCAAGAGGAAGCTGGACCATCCTTGAGTTGGAGAGCTTAGGTGATGACGTGTACATATGCAGCTGCTCGTCCGCCACGGCCGAGGTTTAAAGTGGAACTAGGGTTGAACCCTGTTTTTCCGCTTAGAACAACTTGTTGTAAATATTTTCTGTAATAGACTCTGAAATTATATTTTCGGGATCCCAATGTATATATTAAACGTTCTAGTGAAACGTTGCATCTTAACCAAAGTTTTTAATCCCTAAACTGCTAATCATACTTAGTTCACGATTTTGGCCAAATGACTCGGTTAGCGAGTTTAGCACTGTTTACAAGGCACACCGTAGCGGTCCCTTGAGTTTGGGGCGTTACAAAAACACTCAACTCTCTCTCTCTCTCTCTCTAAGTTGGTTTTGGGTTCTTTGAATTAGAGGAGAATTTGCTTGCATTTGAAGAGTTAAGGAGCAGAAATTGGATTAAGGTGTAGCTTTGGGTTGTAATTCCTTAATTGAGGTAAGAGTTCTACTCTATTTTTATGAATTTTTTGTTGGTTTTAGGTGTTCTTGAGTTTTGAACTCAATGTTGGGTGTTAACCGAGTTTTTCGGCAACTATAATTATGAAAGATAAGAGAGCTTAAAAAGAAAGGATTTCGAAAATGCAAACAATATTTTTACGTGGTTGGGGCGTTAATGAGCCTTAGTCCACAAGTCATTTGTATTAGAGCTTAGAGAGCTTTTAACAATGGAGTTTTCTGCAAATTTGAGCAGAGTAATCGCTTACAAGCCAACCCTGGGATCCCCCCTACTGTGCACAACTAGCACTATTTATAGGCAGTCTTGTGCAATGGGCCTGGGCTGGACTAATCCTGGCCCAATAGAGATGTAATCATAGTTTGCTCACTAATGGAGCCATAATAAAATGGATTTGAAATATACAACATATATTAACCAAGGCCCATTGGACCAGCCCAAACATGATCACATTATAAGACTCACGACAAACAGTTGCTTCAGTCTGGGTGTTACGATCCACGAGGAAGATTTGGGGGACAAGATCTGTCAGTGCAGTGGCAGCACTGTTTCCCAGGAACAGTGTACGCTCCATGCGTAACTTCTTGTTCATAGTTGAGGAGACTAACTTCTGTGTTTCTCGGGGACCTGTCAGCTTCAGGGAAGACCAAACTTTCCCTATTCGGACATATTGTCCGGGTTCATTTACTAATGGCCCGGTTCTTTCTGGACGGGGACACCTTGTCCGAGATCATTCCTTGATGGCCCGGACATATGGACCGGGGACACCTTGGCCGGGATCATTGCTTGATGGCTCGGACCATATGGACGGGGACACCTTGGCCGGGATCATTGCTTGATGGCCCGGACCGTATGGACGGGGAAACCTTGTCCGTGATCATTGCTTGATGGCCCGGACCGTATGGATGGGGACACCTTGTCCGGGATCATTGCTTGATGGTCGGACCATATGGACGGGGGACACCTTGTCTGGGATCATTGCTTGATGGCCCAGACCATATGGACGGGGACACCTTGTCCGGGATCATTGCTTGATGGCCCGGACCATATGGACGGGGACACCTTGTCCGGGATCATTGCTTGATGGCCGGACCATATGGACGGGGGACACCTTGTCCAGGATCATTGCTTGATGGCCCGGACCATATGGACGGGGACACCTTGTCCGGGATCATTGCTTGATGGCCGGACCATATGGACGGGGACACCTTGTCCGGGATCATTGCTTGATGGCCGGACCATATGGACGGGGACACCTTGTCCGGGATCATTCATTGATGGCCCGGACCATATGGACGGGGACACCTAAACGGGATCATTCATTGATGGCCCGGACCATTATGGACAAGGTCTCTCGGGACTTTCTCCCCTGTTTATTGGGCTCAGGGTGGGCCTGAATCTCTTTGAGGGAGCCCATGTACCCATCGTGTCACGCCACGCGTCCCGGGGGAAAACAGGGATAACATTGGGATTTTGGGTTGTGATGAGGATTTGGTTTAGTTTTTTATGTTAATATGCTGCCTATGATGTGTTGTTATGGTTTTAGAACTCAATTATGGTTTTTGTTGAGGTTAAAGGACTGTTTTTAGGAGTTTGGGCTCAGAGGAAATAGCTAGAAAATGTTAGAAAATTGGGTTCGCGGGGTTGCGTCGTGGCGCTGTTCTTGGAGCGTCGCAGCCCGCATGAACTCAGAGACCGCGACACTATTCTTGGAGTGTCGCAGCTTAGTGGGTTGCCTCGCGGCGCGTGTTCCAGGGATAATAGGCTGGGGGCTCTCTGATTTGAGACGCGTCGTGACCCTTCAGGGGTGCGTTGCGACGCTAGTTGGGAAAGTTAGCCATAAGAGGTTTGTGAGTGCGAGGACTCAAACCTAAGGGATAGGGAAGAATTCTACTACCCAGTTTAGTAGAATTCGACATCCCGGAGGCTAGGACTCGGTCCGGAAGCCTTTATTTACTCGATATTGATTAATATAATTTATTATGGTTGTGAATAGGGTACCGCTAGGGCTAGGAAGGGGGTCGTGCTCAAGGGTCGTTCTTATTTAGCCAGTGCCTAGACCAGAGGTAAGAAAATTGCACCCAATACGTGATATATGTGATTAGGGCCTGACCCGATTGTTGAACATGGTTATGATTAGGGCCCAAGCCCCTGTGAATGAGCATGATTATGATTATGTGTGATTGTTTGATTAAGCATGCTTGAATGCTTTGTATTTGGATAAATGTTAAATGATATATGCTTGTCTGCATTATCTGATTGAGAAGGCTTGACTTATAGTCAAGGACGGCAATAGAGCGTTTAGCGCTGGTCGAAAGGATTGACTTATAAGTCAAGGCCGACAATAGTGCGCTGAGCGTAGGCCAATATGTTTAGGCTTAATCAGGAGTGTGATATATGCTTGATCGACTCTATGGTCGCTTGGAAAATAAAGCGCCAGGTATGCTTGGCTAGCCCTAAGGCTAGTTATACAAAGGATAGGTATTGGGCCCCAGGGTGACTCTATAGTCACTTATCCTAGGGCAACGGGCCCTGGTGTGACTCTACAATCACCTATTCTAGGGCAACGGGCCCTGGTGTGACCCTGTGGTCACTTATTTGAATAAAATGTATGCACGAGTAGAGTTATTACTCTCAGGCATGCTAATTATGATTCTGTAATATGTTGTTAATTGCTTATGAGCATGTCTAAGTTTTCTTGCTGAGTTTTGGCTCACGGGTGCTATGTGGTGCAGGTAAGGGGAAAAGGAAGTTGATCCAGTCATGAGTTGGAGAGCTTCGGTGGCGGGGATATGTATTTACCGTCAGCGGTCAAAGAATCGGCGTGTACATATGCAGCTGCTCGACCACCACGGCCGAGGTTTCTCAGAGGAACTAGGGTTGAACCCTATTCTGCCGCTTAGGTCGGCTTGTTGTAACCTTTTGAGTTGTAAATAATATTTTTAGATGTTTATTTTGGGATCCCATGTACGAACTTAACATTTTAATGAAATGACTATTCCTTTCGTCCAATTTTTTTTAACCATAATTCGTTAATCACATTTAGTTACACGTTTATGGCCAAATGACTCATTTAGAGAGTTCAACACTGTTTAAAATACACAGTGTAACAACTTTGACTATCTATGACGTTACATTAGCTTTTGTGGTCTATTGGTCAATTTTGGAAAATACCATATGGTTCGCTCTAAAGTTTAATTAAATATGTAAAACATCATCAAAAAGAAAAACATACTTTTATAAAGTTTGATTTATTTATTGATGTAGTTCTCCTAATATTAGTGGAGATACAATTATTTGCAACAACAAAGGTTTGCCTCTTTTATTTTTATTAATTTGGATGTATGACTAATCATTGAGCAAACACATCTCATATTTTAGCTGGCTTCTTCCCCTTCCGCTTAGCTGAATTAGTATTGGTGACATTGCTTTTTTGGTTTCCTTGATTGATTTTTCCACCTAAAACACAAGAAAAACAGAAGGCAAATAATTAGAAAGCATGAAAATTACTTTAAATAACTCAATATTGGGTTTTATTGACACCCCGGAACTATTTATAGACTTACAAATATGTCCCTGTAAAGATCACAAATCTATAAATTTCACATCTATGGCAATTAACCTGCTATATTAAATTTATATAGATTATTGACACATTTTCATTTTAAACTTGATGTCATGAATTTGGTTATAACAACAGAAAAGGTTAAAAAAGTTACCACACACACATGGTAAATTATTACGATTGAGTACATTAAAATTGTAGAGATTTAATTCAATCAAAATAATTAAAAGTAGAATTTTAAATGATAACTTACCTGTTGTCTTGTCGCAAGTAGCAGTAGTAGTAACAAGGTCCATTGCTCCAGCATTTGGTTGAGTATTCTTATTACCAAGACCAAGTGTACGAGCACCAGAGAGAGGAATAAACACCCCAGTCCCACGACGTCGTCTCATACCCAAATTATTAGTCATCATTCCACCAAGTTTGGGCCTCTACAGAAATTTTAATTTAATCAATATGCATACATAACATTCCCAAATTAAGGGCTTTGGTTTTACTTACCCAAAGTGGAGGAAGAAGAAGAGGAATAGGAAGTGGAGGCTGCTGCAGCTGCATTGGGAATAAGGTTCGATTGTTGTAGTGAAAATTGGGGTTTGGGAAGTTTTGGAAAGGAGCAACCAATTTGGGATTGGGAGGTCGCAAGAACTCCAAAGGGGCAGCGCCCATGCCTCCTGCTCTTCCAACTGCTGAACCTGCATATTCATTCCCATTTCCCTGTAACCAAACAATAATTAATTTAACCTACAAATTAGTTTAGTAAAACTCGATTTGATAATTAATAATATAGGGAAATTCTAAGTGCATCGGTTCATGTTTTTAGTATTTTGATGATTTTTGGCCCAATTTTTTTAATGACTGTGCATATTGTAGTTATTTAGAACATCTTGCAAATTTTTTGAAAATTCTGAATAATTTATAGTACCGAAAATAATGTTCAAACAATTTACTTTATATACGCATAAAAAAAACAGTCACGCTTGTAACAAATTATTTGAACTTTGTTTTTGACACTGTAAATTATTCTGAATTTTTTAAAAATTTGTAAGAAACTCTAAATAACTATAATGAACACAATCATTGAAAAAACTAATGTCGAAAATCATCTAAATATTAAAAACATGAAAATATGCACCGATGTGCCTCTTTTTTGAAGGTGCACTATTGTAGCACCCAACAATATAATTTCTATTTAATATGTTGTATTATAATTGGAGTTCTAACTAAATTATAGTGACTCTAAAATATATTATAAAGATGAGATATAATTTAGTTTTTTTAGAGATGGGTTGTATATGTCACAGATTATTTTATTTATAAACTAGAAAGAGAGGATATATTATTTTTGAAAATTTATTTTATTTATAATTAAATTAATTTTTACATTGACATATTAAGAGATACATATTTTATACTTTTCTACACGTGAGAAATAAATAACTTTGGAAATCAAACTAAAATATATATACGAACAAGAGGGTACACATGTATATTCCCCTCCTTTTCTTACTTTTTTTTTTTTTACTTTATTTCTCATCACATTTTATTTTTCAATCATTTTCTAAAAATATCAATTAATTTTTCATTCAATTTTTTAAATAGTATGCCTATGTCTAATGACAAATAGTATGCCCATGTCTTTAGAAAAACTGTGGGGAAGGTAGAAGAAAATAAAGAAAAAATTGTAAGAAATAAATATAATTTTACATAAATAGTCAGCAAACGATAATTCATCAAATGATAAATCTAATTCAAATCACAGTTACAACACAATCAAACTCGACCAAACAAAATGTTGAATTGAATACTCACTTGCTCAACCATTAAAATTCATAATTAAAGTAACAATTATTATAGTAAATAAAAAATAAAATAACGAGTAAAAGCGAGCAACTTATCAACGCATGATTAATAAAAAATCAACTAGGGTTATGCGCGGTTTGCTCATGATGTTGGTTGTCCTTACACTAGAATTTGAAAGTTAAATTATTAGTCAATCTGGACATAGTGTAGAAAGAAGAAACAAATCCTAATGAAATAAGATAAATTCTATATATTATTTTTAGGAGAAAACACAATTGAATTTGAACTTAATTTAGATTACACACCTAACCCTTTACAAGTAAAATCCCTAATTAACAAACTATTATAGAAAATATCAAATAATAAGATAAGGACAAAAAAAAGAAAATAAATAATGAGAAACTTGAAAACGCGTGATTATTAAAAGTCATATTGGGTCGTGTATCGTCGTCTCCACCTTTTACTCTGTATTTTTTATTATCTTATTATCTAGTCTCAAACATACGTTATTGACAAAAAAAATCTCTAAAATTAAAAATTATAGAAAATCATACATAGCGACAAGTACGAAATTTAAAAAAAAAAAGCAAGCAAGAAAAACCTGAAGATATTTGGGTCTTGATGATTTTGATTTGAATAAAGATTTGGGTATTGGCTCCCATGATTGAAGAGGTTGAACATTAGGGACATGAGCACTTTTACTAGGAGTATAATTATGAACATTAGAGGACGAATTAGTCCTAATATTGTTTGATGAAATGATTTCATGGAACACATCAGAAGGTATCCATAGCTCTCCATCTTCCAGATTCGGAGGAGTGTCTGTCATGAGTTTTAGGCCACTGCAAGAGAGAAAACTAATCAAAGAGAAAAAATATATTATTACACCACAAGAAGTGTATGAAGTTTAGTATACCCTTTGAGTTATACTATATAAGATTAAATTTTTTGTAACTGATATAATTTTTTTTGTAATGAGTAGAGAGAGACCTACTCACAGCCACATATTGGGTGAATTTATATTTAATTGGCCTACTAATATTTCAACTTTTATTTTAACTAATTAAGAAATGTATTTAATCATTCATTTTGCTTGCCTTAGAAAGTATTAAGTTTTGAAACAAATAACAACATTTTAAGTATGTTTATTGAGACTTGTTTTTTGTTGCTTGAATAAATCTTTTAAATACTGTCTTTCTTAAATATTATTTCATTGTAATGATGATAAAAATTGAATGCAATTGTTTAAGTATGTTTTCTGCATAATAAATTATTCAGAAATTCTTGAAAATTGGTAGGAGGTCTACTATAACTATAATGTACATCATCGTATAAAAAAATTAGGGTTATAACTTATCCAAGTATCGAAAATAGAAAACTCATCCACCGAAGCCTTTCTCTTGTTTTTATTATTATATTTATTTATTTTGAATAATCTATAGGGGAGGTACACATTTGGTATTATACGTTTTAACAAAGTATAAATTTGGTACCTTATGTTCTCGATAATGATCACTGGGTACCCTGTAAAATGATACATTATATTCTAAAAAAAATAGTAATTGGGTACCCTATAATTTGAAAATCGATATAAAATGATAGTATTTTTTTCATGAGAATATACTCATTTAGTACCTTGTCATTTGTGACCAAATTTGAGCTAAGAGTACTATTTTATTCTGATTTTGCAAATTTGGGGTACCATGTTGAGAAATTGGTGAGAATGACCTATTTTTTAAGTGATTTTGCAGTCTAATCTACTTTTGATAATTTTTTGCAAAATGATATTTGTCTAAAACTTTGACCAGTTGTCTAAATTTTTCGACCAGTTGTCTAAATTTTTTGACCAGCTATCTGAATTTTTTGATCAGTTTTCTAAATTGTCAGAGACTATTTTGCAAAGAATTATCAAAACTAGGCTAAAATACAAAATGACTTTAAAAAATAGATCGTTTTGCCAAAAGGCTCATATTAGTATTTTTCATAGTAGAAGGTACCAAAGCTATACTTCGATAAAACACAGATTACTAAATGAGTAAATGGGTTGTCCGATTATAACTTTAACTTCTACATAAAAGAATTGTAATAAGCTCTTAATAGTTTGTTTACTAAACAACTTCAATGCGTTTTTTTCTTTCAAAAAGCATTTAAATAAGATAAAATCTCTACTCTATAACCATTCATCCCTCATTCGGCCTACTTCCCCCTTATTAAAAATTATGCATGGGATATTGCATATAAATAAAATAAATAACAATAAATATAAACATATATGGTAAGAAGTGGAGATGAAAAGAGATTACAATTATATAAATAATTGAAATAAAGTGAATCATATATTAGAAATACCGTTTTTGTGTCATACGAGTCTAGTGTACAACACTATCTCTTTAAAACAACTATTGTTAGAGATATTTAAATTGCCTTATTGGAAAAATGTAAAACTCTTATAACTCTAAGCAATATAATACAAAAGACAAAAGATTGATTAAATAAGATTACAACTTTATAACAAAAAATACAAGTAAATGTAGAAATGAAGAGAATAATGGAGAATACAACTGTAGCGTCCCAAATTTGCTAATAAGGCATAGGGCCTTGATTAGTGTGTCGGAAATGTAATAATTGATTTAATTATGTTAATATGTGAATTCAATGATTATGTGATTAGAAATGCATGTTTAGGTGAATTAAATATGCATGTGGACCCGTTTTGTTAATAGGGGCATATTTGTAATTTTGGCCCGTTGAGAGCATGAATGTAAATAATGTGTGTGAGAATTTATTCGTGTTTTAAACCCCATGCTTGGTAACCATGGGAATTTTTTTGTAAGTTGAACCCGTTGAGGTATGATTTTGAGCTATGTGCGGTGTTTCCGGCATAAGGAGATCCTATCCCGCGGTATTAGTGGAGAGTCACAAATTTGGTATTTGGTATCCATTGAGATTGGTAACTACTAGTAACTTGAAGTTGGTGTTGTTATTGAAATAATAAGTAAAATGTGGCATTTTTTGATAAAATATGGAAGGACCTAGATACCCTTTAGGGGTTAGCCTAGAACTAAGTAAGAGGAGGGTAAACTTGTCTTTTAATGTTAGCAATAGAACCCATGGCTGAAGGAAAAGAAACTCTCACGTTAGTTTTCTAAAGCTCTTTATTTTAGCCCTTGGTTCAACTTTGAAGGAGAGAAGAAGAAAGCTTAAGCCTATGCAGCTGGGTTTGAAGGAAATTAGAGTGGAATCAAATTATAGGAAATGATTTGCAACCATCTTCACCTAGGAATTTCGGATTTGGAGACAAAGGTAAGGTTTCATCCTTGGTTTTGGGTCTTTTTGCTTGTTCTTGAGAGTTTGGGATCGAATGTTGAAAACTGGATTTTTGGCTTGATATTTGTGAAGATTAAGCTTGGGAATCTGAGGATTTGAGCTTGGAGTGGGATTGGAGGCAGCCTAGGGTCGAATTCCTCCTTAAGGTAAGGATTCCTTTGAATTTTTAAAAGAGTTTCTGGTGTGGTTTAAGTTTTTTAAAAATTCTAAACCATTGGGTGATTTAGAGTTTGGATGTGAGTTTGGGTTTGTTTCTGATGCATATGTGTTGTTTATGTTGTTTATTTGGATTTTTGGGTCAAATTAGAACTTGGGTACACTTGGGGAATGGTTTGGGCAAGTTTTGGCTCAGGGAAAAATGGTGGAAAAACCCAGTTTTTCGGGTTCGCGTAGGAGCGTCGTGGTGCTGTTTTTTCGAGCCGCAACGCTGGGATGATCCAGGGTAGGGAGCCCTGGCTAGGTGCCACGGCGCCTATATGGCTGTGCCGTGGCGCTAGGCCATTTTCAGGGCCCTTAATGTTGTATTTTTTTGGGCATTGGCCCAGGGGCTCGAGGGATGATTTCACCACCCCGTGTGGGGAAATTGGAGGTCTCGAGAGCACGGGATTGGTTTCGAGGTTCAATTCTAAAATCGGATAGTAATGAGAACATTGTTTATGGGTTGTGACTAGGTTACCACTAGGGCTCGGGAGAGGATCATTCTCGGAAGTCGTGTTTGCTTGCCTAACTGCTAGCACTCGGACTAAAGGTAAGAAAACTGTTGGTGCTCGTAAAGTAGGGCATGACCCGAAGGTCTGTATTTTATGCTTATATGAGAGTTTATGATTTATTATGATATGTTATGCATGTTTGTGAGTGAACGACAAGAGGTCGGGATTGGCGTTGAGCAAGCTAAGTGTAGGCCCTTAGGGCGAGACCCTCCTAGGGTGCTGAGTTCTCCCGCTCGGTGAAGACCGCGAACCCAGGGCCTGGTAAAGCGCCTGGGACGACGTAGGCCGCTATATGTTTAGCCCGTTGGCTGTGTTGTTGTACACTGTGGATTTTTATGCTATATGTTATATGTTGAGTTTTCGTGCTGGGCTTCGGCTCACGGGTGCTCTATGGTGCAGGTAAGGGCAAAGAGAAGGTTGACCAATCATGAGTACGGAGAGTGTGGAGCGATGGGTCCATGTTCGGCCTACCTGGCTGCCATAGCCAGGGTTATTTTGGGAAGAATGTTGTAATGAACTGCTTTGTTGCTTAGGTCGACCGTAATTGTATTTTTGTGTTGTAATATATTTTTCAAACAGTATTTTGGGATCCCAAATGTATAACTTTTTTTATAATTTCAATGAATGTCCAAATTTTTATAATTAGCGTCATTAAACGAGTTTTATTTCTATTTAGTCATACTTTAGCCTAAAACCTCAGTTAGCGAGCTAACGACACATTTTCAACTCACATAGTAACGTCTCTAAGGAAGTAGGGCATTACAACTTAGTATCAGAGTGTGCCCAGGTTTATGGTTCCTGGAGATCGATCGAACATGTACAATTGCTGCCAGTGACAAGCTTGACTTAGAGTTGGTCGGTAATTAATGAGTTATACGCTTGATTACTTATTTAAGTGCCCTGTTTGCCTAAATATATATAGATAGAGTATGATGAATGTGTTGATATGTGTATGATGTTAAGGCATGCCCCCTTGGTTGTTGTATGTTATGTGTGATATGTGAACTTGCTGATTGTGGTTGATTGATAAGATTGGGAGGTGGTTCTAGATGTTGTTATCATGCCTTATGTGCGATGTCATTAATTGCATGCATATTGTAGTGATGCCTCGGTGATCAATTAGACTCCACGGCAATAGAGCTGAGGATGACAATGAGGGTTAGGACCCTCCACCTGCCCCACCGAATTGGCAATAGTTATTTGCTAAGATGGAAGCTAGACTTCATCGAACAAAGGAAGAGTTTCGACAATTGAGGCAACGGGGCCCTCCTCGGGGCATTGGGTTACAAGTTCCACAGGCTGTGGCACTAGTTCCAGCCTAGCCTGCTATGAAAAATAGGTGGGAACCCTTGTACGAGAGGTTCAGGAAGCAGCATCCTCCCACCTTTGAGGGTGGCCCAGACCCACTGCGGGCAGAGCAGTGGATGAACATGATTTCTTCCATCCTGGATTTTATGAGGGTGGAAGGGAATGAGAGAGTAGCATGTGCCAGCTACATGTTAAGAGAAGATGCCCACATTTGGTGGGATGTTGTGTCTCAGAGAAGGAATGTGGTAGCCATAACTTGGGAGGAATTCAAAAACATTTTTAATGAGAAATATTACAGTGTTGTAGTTTGAGCTGCAAAGGTTGACGAGTAAACTAATCTGACTCAGAACCGGATGACAGTCACAGAATATAACTTGAAGTTTGACCGATTAGCAAAGTTCGCGCCAGATTTGGTGCCTACTGACGTGGAACAGAGGGATCGATTTATGTGGGAATTAAACGTTATGATAGCTCGTGACATCAAGATAACTGTGGATCCGGTAACTACCACTTATGACCAGGTAGTGGAGAAAACCCTTACAGTTGAGGGGGCCGAGGATCAGATATGGCGAGAGGGCACCGCTAGGCGCGATGCTCGGAGGACGATACCTCCTTTTACTAGTTCTAGCTGGGGTAGTGGCCCCAGTGAGAAGAAAAGAAAGACCTTAGATTCTTTTGTTCCTCCTGGCACAAATAGGAGGGCACAGGGTGCTTTCAGTGGCCATCAGGGTAGGGGAGACAACTGGAGGAGTTTCCCAGTGTGTCCTCGGTGCAGACGACGACATCAGGGAGAGTGCAGGATCAAGGCCTGCTTTACTTGTGAGAGCATTAGTCATTTGAGGAGGGACTGGCCACAAGCCAGGAAGGAAGAGTCGATACAGAGCGACAACCTCACTCCAGCCAGAGTATTTACCTTGATCCAGACTAAGGCTGAGGCTAGACCCTCGGTCGTGACAGGTTAGATTTCTAGTGCTGGTTCTTATTTTACTGCATTGTTTGACTCATGGGATACTCATTCATTTGTATCTGCTAGAGTGATAGATCAAATTTGTAGACCTAGTGATTTGTACGCTAGGGGATTTCAGACTTTGTTGCCGATTGGATAACTAGTAGTCTCTAGGAGATGGGTTAGAGCATTACTAGTAGAGATAGACAGTAGGGAGTTGTCTGTGGACTTGATTGAGTTAGTGATGGATGAATTTGATATGATCCTAGGGATGGATTGGTTATCAAAGTACGGGGCAACGATTGGCTACAAGCACAGGATGGTGACCTTTGAACCGGAAGGGAAGTTACCGTTTGTATTCGTGGGGACAATGAGTGGATCGCGAGTACCTATGATTTTGGCACTGAAGGCTAGAGACCTAATGCAAGAGGGTTGCATAGGATTCCTAGCGAACATTATGGATACTTCTAGAGTTATTTCGGTTGGACTGGATAAGATCAGATTAGTATGTGAGTTTCCTAGTGTGTTCCCAGTAGACTTGCCAGGGTTGCCACCACACCGAGAGATCGAGTTTGTCATAGAGTTGGCATCAGGGGCAGTGCTAATATCTAGGAAACCTTATAGAATGGCTCCAATGGAGTTGAAGGAACTAAAGATGCAGTTGCAGGAGTTACTGGATTTGGGATTCGTTAGACCGAGTTTTTCGCCGTGGGGTGCTCCAGTGTTGTTTGTAAAGAAGAAGAAATGATCCTTAAGGATGTGCATTGACTACAGAGAGTTGAACAAGTTGACCATAAAAAATAAGTGCCCATTGCCTAAGATCGACGACTTGTTTGACCAACCACAGCAGAAGACAGTGTTCTCTAAGATTGACCTTCGATCAGGCTACCACAAATTAAGGATTAAAGAGGAGGACATAAGACCGCATTCTGCACGAGGTATGGACACTATGAATTCCTAGTTATGTCCTTTGGATTAACCAACGCCCTAGGAGTCTTTATGGACTTGATGAATATGGTTTTTAAAGATTATTTGGACAAATTTGTGATCATATACATTGACGACATGCTGGTGTACTCTCAGTTGGAGATAGAGCATGAGCAGCATCTACGACTGGTACTATAGCGGTTGAGAGAGCACAGGTTATATGCTAAGTTCAGCAAGTATGAGTTTTGGCTTCCCAAGTAACATTTCTAGGTCATGTTGTCAGTAAGGATGGGATTTTGGTGGACCCAAGTAAGATTAAGGCAGTGAGAGATTGGCCCAGGTCGAGCAGTGTACTAGAGTTTAGGAGCTTTTTGGGATTGGCAGGGTACTATCGATGGTTCGTTGAGGGATTCTCCAAAATAGCCACACCATTGACCGAACTAACGCATAAGAAGACTAGGTATGTGTGGACAGACAGGTGTGAAAACAGTTTCAAGGAGTTGAAGCACGATTGATCACCGCTCCAATATTGAGTCTTCCATCAGACAATGAGAAGTTTGTAGTCTACTGCGATGCTTCTAGACAAGGTTTGGGGTGTGTATTTGTTGACGCCGTTTTTCCTCAACAGTGAAAGGAGAGCACGTAAACAATAACTGATAATGGCCAATTAAAATATGATAACACAAACACACGATTTTTACGTGGTTCAGCAGTTAAATCTGCCTAGTCCACGAGTCTCTGTTATTAAACTTAAGATTATCTCTGAAAATTCTTTAGCATGAATTCGTCAGAGTTTTCTCTCAAGGTTCAGAATTTCGGTCCATTACAATGGTGCATGACCTCTCTATTTATAGAGAAGGCTGCAGAATATTATCCCACATATTTTGGGTAGTTACTCTTTTTGTGTAAATAAAATAAATGGCTTTAAATGCCTATATCAGATATAAAAGGAAACGTCCCCTGAAGACCAAGGGGCGTATAACTAATCAAATAATATCCCACGATTCTAGGGGATTTACAGTAATAAATGAAGATTACATCTCTTATGGACAACACTTATAGATATTCAAGGTTTTTATCATATATCTCCAAGGCCTTAGCTTCCCAGGTTTCTCGTCAGCTTTCGAGCTAGTGACATCTCCCGAGGTCACATGGCTTTCGAGATCATATGTGCGTCGAGCTCGGGACCCCTGATCTGAGGTCATCCCTGAGGATAGATGCGTCTCCGGAGCTACCTTTCGAGATCATGAACACTTTGAGGTCACCATATTCGAGGTCATCTAAGTCTTGCAGGCTCGATATTTAGTCCTGGAGCATACTCTAAACCTTATGAGTCCAATCGTTTGTGAATCCAACTTTCGAGGTTACACTTAACATAGCTCGAAATCTGGGTATAACATCTTGCCCCCTCAAAAGTATTTGTTCGAATCCTAAGAGAAGGAAACTTTTGAACTACTTTCTTCGGGAACCGTACCGTCATACACTTTTGAAAATGGGCACGCGTCAGCTGGGTATTGCTCATTTTTGGTACTTGAGTACCTTGGAAACCTGCCCACGATCATCCGTCTGCCACCTCTTCAGCGCCATCTTGTCATTGATCCCCATCCGTTGGATCTTGCAAGGATTTCATTCAACGCCCCAGATTAGTCCCCTTTCTCCATCTATATATATGAGACCCCATTCATCATCATCTTTTTTATTTCCGTTCACCAGGAGCAAGGAAAGAGAAAAAACGAAACCAGAGACCTTCCTATAAAGCTTCTATCCCGTGCATGTTTTCTCAGCCAAAGAAACAAAGAAACCCTGGTTTGTTCGAGTCTGTGAGTTCTTATTTGCAACCTCTCCTTCAGTCAACGATCTCTCTGCAATCGCCATTATTGTGTAAGTATGCAATCTTTGTTTTCCATTTTGTCAGTTTTTGTTCATGATGTTCTTGTTGTGTCTGTGTATGTACTAGTTTACATCCTTAGCATAATACGATAGGAGATTTCTATCCGATAGGCTCTTATGCTTTTTAGATTCCCAACACAGAATTTACATCACTGGTTCATACCCAGTTTTGATGTTTGAGCAAGATTCCTGTTTCCTGGGTTTTAAAATTTTAAGAGACATTTCTTGTACACCAAGATTTCGGGTAAAAAACTTTGGCTTTGGCTAATGCATGAAACCCAAGGCTGCCTTTTCTGGTTAACCGCCACTCTTTTTTCCCTTGATTTTTGGGATTTTCGAAAAATTATCCACTCTCCTTCCTTTTTCGTGGAACGCACGTCCTGACTCTTTAATAAGGGTCTTAATATATAGCTTGTTTTGTTCCTAAACCCCGAGCTCGTCTTTTCGAACTCGTAATTCTTGCATGCATGGCCCTCACCATTTTTTCTTTCTCGCTAGATGTCACAGAATCTGGAAAGACAGTGGGGGTCGTTGCTGGCAATCCCTTACGAGCCAAAAACCCCGAGCCCAGAATCGCTGTTCGCCCGGAATCAACGTCGGATAAGGGAGTACGAGCTTGCGCGCGAGTAGGAGGATATTCGAGCTCATTATCGCCGTCAGATAGACGAGGTTATTGAGAAGAAAAGGAGAATTCTTCGAGAGGCCCTTTACCCAGAATCCAATTCAGGACCTAGGCCGATTCCCCTCGACCCTGCACTAAAGGTCACTGTCGCATACAATCCAGGAGAGCTTCGATTTTCACTAATGGGGGAACCTTCTTCCTCACAGCCGAGGAAGGAAATGTTCGATGCCGAGCATTATTGGAGCTCGGTTACCTCGACTAGTCAGATAACTGAATCTTGGCCCTCCATGGCCTCAGCTTGTCAGGTTCGTTAAAGTGTCGAGCTCCGACCGACCACGAACGAAGATGCTTTGCCCCTGGGGGCCGCGATGCCAAGGTGAAATACGCGGCATGGAGCCAGGAACACATGAGGGCGGGAGCACTGTTGCCCTTGAAGTCTTTTTTCAAGGACTTCACGGATTTCATTGGGTTGGCTCCGTTCCAACTTAACACCAATTCTTACAGGGTGCTGTCTGCCCTGAGGTCGTTATACCACGAGCTGACGTGGGAAGGACCTTCGCCTCAAGAGATTTTATATCTCTTTTGTCTGAAAAGCAACCCCTCCCGAGGTCGGGGAGGAGATGGCTTTTATTATCTTTCGAGCTATCTCAAGGAGAAGAAGGTCTTTGAGGATCTTCCCAATCATCCGCCTGATTTCAAAAGGGCCTTCTTCTGGACAGACGGTCTGTCCCCGTCTCGACACTACTCGTTTAGGCGGATTCGTAAGTATTCTCGTTATTTTTGTTTCTGTGCTCGGGACTTTAGCTCTTAGATCCGTACTTAGTTGAAATATGTTTTGTCTTTCAGCTAATTTTCAACGTCCCACTCCTGACGAGACAATGAAGGAGCATAGAGAGACCCTGCTCCAACTCCCCCATGGCAGGAGGTCTCTCTTATTCCTTTTACACGAGGATAGGCTCCGGAAATGCGGACTTTTGGGGGAGGGCCAGTCCACCTCTGACTGGTCCAATAAAAAGTATGAACACTGGGAGCAGGTGCCTTTGCCCACAGGCGCCCTCCCTCCGAGGAGAGAAGCGAAGCCGCCACCTCCAGTTCACATAAGGAGTCCGCTGTCGGGGAATGAGGCTAATGATGAAGCCTCGAGCTCAGATTCGGATAAAGGTAAAACCCTCCCTACCTCGAGAATGTGGTCCCCCACCTTACTAAAACATAAACCCAATAGGTTAGTCTTATGCCCACAAGATAGATACCACTTCTACATATGGAGTTGGGTAGACGACTGTGTCCATAGGTTTGATAGTGGGCTTGGGAAATACGACACCATGTATACTACGGACGAGGTGTGGAACGGGATAGCTGTTCAGTACGGGACCAACGATTATAGGGACCTTTCAAGGTTATCACCCACATATAGGGAAGGCACTCCCCCCCCCCCCCCCCTCCTCTGAAGACGGGGGAATTTCATGGTCCCCAAGCTCGAGCTCGGGGGAGAGTTCCAGTTAGGTTTCCTCTATCATCACTTTATATGTCTGTATGATAGTGAAACAACTTATATGCTTCTCTTTTACTGACTCACACTGTGTTGTGACTTGTGCAAGCAAGATGGATTCCGACAACATCATCGAAAGTGGTGGCGCCAAGAGGATCAAGCGTCCCAGAGTGGGGTCGCTGAAGACGGACCGGCCGGGCAGGGGCCCCAAGAGGTCCAAGAAAACCCCTCCTCCTGCTCCGCCGGTTTCGAGCTCCATCGCCGCGGCGACTTCCCAGGTCGGCGTTTCCACAGCGGCGCCGTCCTCGCAGGCCGTCGCCTCTGCAGTGGCGCCGACTTCGCTGGTCGGTCCCTCCACCGTGGTTGAGCCCCAACTTCCTGTGGTGGTTTAGTCATCCTTGGGTCCGCCTTCTAGAAAGCCTTCTGCTTCTCGAGCTCAGAAGCTATCAGTTTCCACCCACATAGATGCATATGTGGTCGATAATGCCGCTGGGTCCCATGGGTCTAAGCTGGTCTCGGATGTTATGTCCCAGATCGGCCAGAGCTTGGGCAGTCTCGAAGCTCCCCAATGGAAATGCTTGAACGATACCCGAGACTGCACTTGTAACGCCCTGGTTACCCCAGAACAGTTACGGTGAACAGTGAGCCAGAAATTTGACCCGCTACCCGAGTCCTTTGGTTAAAAACGTGATCTAAGTGTTATTATCAGGTTAAGGTGGAAAACCGGTAAAAAGGAAATGGTACATTTCATTAAGTAAACAAACTGCTCATGAGCCTTTCAAAATGTTTACAAGTAGTTCGTAATACAAAAGAGTCGCTACAGTTCCAAATTTACAATCCCCGCCAGCCTAAGCGGCAAAACTAGGGTAAACCCCTAGTCCCTCTGAGAACTCCTTGACTGTGGCAGTCAAGCGGCCCTGTATGTACACAACATCGCCCAAGCTCTCCACTCAGGGTTGGGTGAGCTTCTCTTTCCCTTTACCTGCACCACATAGCACCCATGAGCCAAGGCCCAGCAAGAAAACACAATAAGACATGATATAATATCAACAACGATCACAATAACTATTCAGGACTATCAGTCCAACAGATAGGTGACAATAGCCAAAAGTCACAATAATGAGCATCGCTCCCTCTAGCCATGTGACGAGAGGGTCACCAGGGCTTAATGGATAAGAGATTCTTTCATATGTTTGATCAGGACAGGTGCATGGCGACTAGTCACCAACATAACCTCCTCACGACTCTAGAGTCGAAGCTATGGACAACGTCCCTTAGCCACGTGACTAACGGTCACCGGGGTCATATACTTTGGCTATAGACATCTGGTCGTAGACCAGGCAAGCACTTATAAGTTCTTCGACCTTAGGGTCGGTCCCACATTAATGCCATAGAGCCATTCAATGCGTGATCATCAACTTTAGGGTCGGTCCCTGACTAGTCAGTGTCTCAAACAGGTAATCAGCGTTCGCTAGCATTTAATATGCAATCCATGTCCACATATATCAACCAACATGCCTCAATATCAAACCATGCATATCATATACCTGTACAGGGTGCAACTGTATTCATACACTGTTTTCTTACCTCAGGTTCGAGCGAGAAGTATGATAAGGACGACCCCTGAGAACGATCGATCTTTTAGTTCCTTAGCGGTTACCTAATCACAACCAATTACAACCTCCATTATTGAGAATCCATAATAATAGGGTCTTAACCTAAGCACCACCCTTGGGACCTCGAAACATGCCCACACGGTGAGTAGATTCGATCCCGGGCCTTAAGGATTGAAACCCCAAGTCAAAAACCCTTAAAAACACTCAAAACGGGACTTAGAAGAAACAGGGTAGCGCTACAGTGCTCAACCCCTAGCGCCACAGCGCTATACTCAGAACCACCCAAGTGCCAGAAAGCCTCCTGAGGAGCGCTATAGCGTCCTAAGGTGGGCGCTGTAGCGCTACCTCCAGACCCAATCTCCCCTGAACCAACCTTCTTCAACTCCTTCGATTCTAACTCGATTTCCAAGCTTACAAATCCTATTCTTGATGCCAAATGATCCCAAAAACCATTCTAACACACCCCAAACATCACAAGCATGGGAACCCTAGCCAAAACTCCCAACAAAACCATGAGTTCACCCTAGAAATCTCAGCTGCAAAATAAAACCAGAACAGGGCAAACCAGAGAAAACCACGGTTAGAAACTTACCCAAAGCTTGGCTTATGATGGTCTTCAATGGTGGAACACACTCCCAAACTCCCAAGGCTTGCTTCCCAAGCTTGAATCCTCAAAATTGGTTCAAAAACCACAAAGAAAGGTGAAGAGAAGAAGGTACGGGAGAACTCTTTTGCATACTCTGTTTTTCCACCACTTTCTTCAGCCATCAAGAGTTATATCTATCCTAGGGGTGAAATGTCCATTTTACCCCTAGGTCAATTAATAGTTTCTAAAGACTCCCAAGGGCATATTTGGTACTTTCCTCCTAACTCGTTAATCATAATTAACGCTCTCCAATTCCCGCTATTCTCAATGTTCTCAAACACCAATAATTCACATCCCGTTACCCTTTATCTCCCGGTAACGCTCTAATCATCAAAATCTCCCCGAGACTCAACCCAAGTCCCGACACTTAAACCTGTTGTAACTAAACCGCTAATCAATATTCTACGATCGTCTCATGTCGACTAGCTCGAACAAACCCACATCATAATGTGGTCTCAACATATAACATCGACATGCATACAATTAACATTATATTATAATATAGTTCTCATAAACGTGCATAAACACATTAAATGGCACAATTAAGCAATTATGGCCCTCCCGGCCTACTAATCTAGCCGCTAACCATAATAGGGAATCCGGGGCATTACAGCACTGTCCTCTATGAGAAGAGTATCGAGCTCGCTGCCGCGGTAAGTATCCTTCTACAGTCCTTCTTCTTGGCTATAATCACACTGACTTGGTATTAATGATGACTTTTTTCTTTTTCAGTCTCTTGCCTTTACCGCCCAGCTCAATTGTAAGTTGAACAACGAGATTCATTCGAGCAGGTCTCATGCTCAAGAGGCAAAGGATCTCCACCTCAAAGCGAGCGATGATCTGAAGGCAGCGAATGCAAACTTGAGGCAGGAGCAAAGGAACGTGAAGGCATGGCCACCGAGCTCGGGAAGCTGAAAGCTAAGCTCGAGGAGCTTAAGAAGGAGAATGCCGAGCTCGCGGGTCTTAAGAAGGAGATCACCCAGCTCCAGGAGACTAACAAGAAGCTTGAAGAGGAAAAGGCTGCCACCTTTGATATCATGGAGGATGAAAAAGCTCGTCTCCTTGCTGAGTACAAAGTGAAGAAGGATCAGGCGGTTGACTCGGCCATGTACCGAATGTGGGCCAACAATGAAGATATGGACACTAGCTTCTTAGGTCCTCACGAGGCGACACTTCTTGACAGGTGGAATGCTCGGCTCGAGAAGGAAGAGGCTGCTCGGGAGGCCGTTTCGGAGGGAGCCCAGGGGGACAGCCATGTTATTCGTCCTGAGGAATCCGGTGCTGCTGATGCTGAGAAGGCCAAGGAGACTCCTCTTCCTTAAATCTGATCTCGGGGAAACCATCTATTGGGGCTGCGTCCCCTTATTTTTGTAATTATTTTAATTTATGCCCACGGGGCTGATACAATTTCTTTAAATATTACTTATATATGCTTTACATTTCTTGGCTCGAAATATTTTGCACATTTTTTATGGATGAATCATTTATGTTTATTTATTCATACAAACATATTGTGGATTTAGGTTCGAAACTCAATGCATTCATGCACAGTTTGTTCAAATTATTCGCTTCCGACCTCGTTATCTTTCAAAGTCGGATATTACTTTAACCATGAACCCGAAAGTACTTATATGGTATGTAATGTGAATGATTTGGTTATATCTTTTTTGCTTAGTCACTTTTCCTCATCCTCGGTCTTTGCTCCAAGGTTAAGAGTTCGAAACTATTTTTCTTTAAGACATTCCAACCTCGTTCTCGATTTATCTCGAAGTAGGTTTAGGTTCCTACTTATCGTCGATTAGTTTTTTTGCTGGTTTGTTCCAAACCTGTTAAGTTTGCACATCTGGTTAACTCCAAACGTTTTCGGTTTTTGATAATTCGGTTATGTCCGAACTATCTAAGCTCGCGTATCTGGTTATGTCCAAATACTTTGTTTTTTTTTTTTATAATTCGGTTATCTCCGAACTATCTAAGCTCGCGTATCTGGTTATATCCAAATACTTTATTTTATTTTTATAATTCAGTTATCTCCGAACTATCTAAGCTCACGTATCTGGTTATATCCAAATAATTTATATATATTTTTATTTTTTAAGCTGATGGTATATATACCAATGATGCCCCCTTAATATCCTATGAGTGTGACCATAGGTTATTAAATTAAGAGAGATTGCAAAAATAAAAAATAAAAAAAAGATAACATACTGATTGAAATAAATCTTTATTTGATGGAATTCAAAAAGCAAACAAACTAATACAGATAGAAAGTCATGGTTATAGGCAACACTTTTCCTACACTATTGATAGTAAGGTCTAAGGTGTTCGCCATTCCATGCTCGTGCTACCATGCTCCCGTCAAATCTCGCTAGTTTGTACACACCAGGACGGATGATTGACTCTATCTGGTACGGTCCTTCCCAATTCGGCCCGAGCACCCCAGCTGCTGGATCTCGCGTTGCCAAGAATACGCGTCTCAACACCAGATCTCCCATTTTGAACTTTCGATCTCGAACCCTCTTGTTAAAATACCTGGTAGTTCGTTGCTGGTAAGCAGCGTTTCTCAGCTGAGCCTCTTCTCTCTTTTCTTCAATCAAGTCTAAGGTTTCCTCGAGCTGAGTGTGGTTAGAACTTTGATCGTAAATCTGAGTTCGGATCGTTGGGATTTCCACTTCGATGGGCAACATTGCCTCGCAGCCGTATGTTAGAGAGAACGGGGTATGCCCTGTTGATGTTCGAGCTGTGGTCCTGTATCCCCAAAGAACTTGGGGCAATTCTTCGGGCCATCGTCCCTTGGCTTCCTCCAACCTTTTCTTCAGAGAACTTTTGAGAGTTTTGTTTACGGCCTCGACCTGGCCATTCGCTTGAGGGTGGGCTACTGACGAAAAACTCTTTATTTTGCCGTTCTTTTCACAAAAGTCGGTGAACAAGTCGCAATCGAACTGGGTTCCATTGTCGGATACGATCTTCCTCGGCACCCCATACCGGCACATGATGCTTTTTACTACGAAATCAAGGATCTTTTTCAAAGTTATGGTTGCCAGTGGTTCAGCCTCCGTCCACTTTGTGAAGTAATCCACGGCGACCACAACATATTTTACTCCGCCCTTACCAGTCGGGAGAGAGCCTATGAGGTCGATGCCCCATACTGCGAAAGGCCATGGGGAAGTCAACATGGTTAGCTCGAATGGTGGAGCTCGGGGTATCGTGGCGAATCTCTGGCATTTTTCGCATTTTTTCACGTACTCGAAAGAATATGTTTTAACGGTTGGCCAGAAATATCCTTGGCGTATGATCTTCTTGGACAGGCTATGCCCCCCGGTGTGATCTCCGCAAAACCCTTCATGAATTTCTTCAATGATCTTCTTAGCTTCGGGAGGGGTTACGCACCTAAGTAACGGCATGGAATATCCTCTTCTGTATAGCTTTCCGTCCAAAATGGTGTAACGAGGAAGTTGATACATCAACTTTCGAGCCTGGTTTCGGTCTTTTGGAAGAACTCCATTTTCGAGATAATCAACTATCGGGGTCATCCAAGTCGGCTCTGTTTCGATCATACACACATCTTCCTCTTCTGGCTCGTTAATACTAGGTGCTGATAGGTGTTCTATGGGTACAACATTCAACTCTTCATTTTTGGTGGATGTGGCGAGTCGAGCTAAGGCATCTGTATTTGAGTTTCGTTCTCGGGGAACCTGTTCGATTGCATAAAACTCGAAATACTCCAATGCGGATTTTGCCTTCTCCAGATAAGCTGCCATTCTTGTGCCACGAGCCTGGTATTCTCCTAGGATTTGATTAACCACGAGCTGGGAGTCACTGTAGCAATGTATAGCTTTAGCTTTGAGCTCCTTTTCTATACGAAGTCCCGCGAGTAAAGCCTCGTATTCGGCCTCGTTATTCGATGCTTTAAAGCCAAATCTTAAAGCGGAGTGAAATCTACTCCCTGCGGGGGTGATCAGAATAACCCCTGCCCCCGCTCCATTTTCATTTGACGAGCCGTCGACGTAAAGCTTCCACAACTCGTGGGCCGTGGTTATTACCTCGTCGTCGGCTATACCAGTACATTCCACTATAAAGTTCGCCAATGCCTGTGCCTTTATGGTCGTTCTCGGGTGGTAGGTGATCTGGAACTGTCCGAGCTCAACAACCCATTTAAGAAGTCGACCTGAAGCTTCGGGTTTAGACAAGACTTGCCTAAGTGGTTGATCAGTCAGCACATGGATGGGATGTGCCTGAAAGTAGGGGCGGAGCTTACGAGATGAATGAATTAGACTGAGCGCGAATTTCTCCATCAATGGATATCTTGACTCTGCCCTCAGTAATCTTTTACTGATGTAGTAAACGGGTCTCTGCACCCTCTCTTCTTCTCGAACGAGCACTGCGCTTATCGCGTGTTCGGTAGTTGAAAGGTATAGGTACAGTATTTCTCCCGTTTCAGGTTTTGACAGGATGGGTGGTTCCGTAAGGTGCTTTTTGAGCTCCTGAAAGGCCAGCTCGCATTCCTCCGTCCATTCAAACTTCTTACCTCCTCTCAATAAGTTGAAAAATGGAAGACCATGATCTGTAGATTTCGAGATGAATCTGCTTAGGGCTGCTATCTTGCCAGTCAGACTTTGGACGTCTTTATGCCTTCGAGGTGAGGGCATGTCGATCAGGGCCTTGATCTTGTCGGGGTTAGCCTCGATTCCACGAGAGTTCACAATAAAGCCCAAAAACTTTCCTGAAGATACCCCAAAAGTGCACTTCTGAGGATTTAGCTTCATGTTATACTTGCTGAGCACGCCGAAGCACTCTTCGAGGTCATCAACATGGTTCTTGTTAAGTTGAGACTTGAAAAGCATGTCATCAACATAAACCTCCATGTTGTTCCCTATTTGTTCTGAAAACATCATGTTTACAGCCGCTAGTATGTGGCTCCAGCATTCTTGAGCCCGAATGGCATGACATTATAGCAGTATAGCCCTTTATCCGTGATGAAGCTCGTATGTTCTTGGTCGGGGGCATGCATGGGAATCTGGTTATATCCAGAATAGGCATCCATGAACGACATCAGGCCGTGCCCCGCCGTGGCATCCACGAGCTGGTCAATCCTTGGTAACGGAAAACAGTCTTTTGGGCAAGCTTTGTTGAGATCTGAGTAGTCAATACAGGTTCTCCACGTTCCATTGGGTTTTGGGACCAACACCGGATTGGCTACCCAGTCAGGGTAAAAGGCATCCCTAATGAACCGGCTTGCCTTTAACCTGTCAACCTCCTCCTTTAGCGCCTTCTTTCTGTCTTCGTCCAGCTATCTTCGCTTTTGTTGCTTCGGGGGAAAGCTTTTGTCTATGTTTAGTGCGTGGCTTGCTACATTCGGTGTAATGCCCTGGATTCCCTAATGTGGTTTAACGGCTAGATTTGTAGGCCGGGAGGGCCATAATTGTTTAATTATGCCATTTAATGTGTTTATGCATGTTTATGAGAATTATATTATAATATAATGTTAATTGTATGCATGTTGATGATATATGTTGAGACCACATTATGATGTGGGTTTGTTCGAGCTATTCGACATGAGACGATCGTAGATATTGATTAGCGGTTTGGTCACAACAGGTTTAAGTGTCGGGACTTGGGTTGAGTCTCGGGGTGATTTTGATGATTAGAGCGTTACCGGGAGATAAAGGGTAACGGGATGTGAATTATTGGTGTTTATGATTTTTGAGAATAGCGGGAATTAGAGAGCGTTAATTATGATTAACGAGATAGGAGGGAAGTACCAAAATGCCCTTGGGAGCCTTTAGAAAGTATTAATTGACCTAGGGGTAAAATGGACATTTCACCCCTAGGATAGATATAACACTTGGTGACTGAAGGAAATGTTGGAAAAACAGAGTATACTTTAGAGTTCTCCCGTACCTTCTTCTCCTTACTGTTCTTTGTGGTTTCTGAACCAATTTTGAGGATTCAAGCTTAGGAAGCAAGCCTTGGGAGTTTGGGAGTGTGTTCCACCATTGAAGACCATCATAAGCCAAGCTTTGGGTAAGTTTCTAACCATAGTTTCTCTGGTTTGCTCTGTTTTGGTTTTGTTTTGCAGCTGAGTTTACTAGGATGAATTCATGGCTTTTGTTGGGAGTTTTGGCTAGGGTTCCCATGCTTGTGATGTTTGGGGTGTGTTGGGATGGTTTTTGGGTTCATTTGGCATCAAGAATAGGCTTTGGAAGCTTGGGAATCGAGTTAGAATCGAGGAAGTTGAAGAAGGTCGGTTCAGGGGTGTTTGGGCATGGAGGTTGCGCTACAGCGCCCACCCTAGGGCACTATAGCGCTCCTCAGGAGGTTTTCAGGCACTTGGGCGGTTCTGTGTAGAGCGTTGTGGCGCTAGGGGTTGGGCGCTGTAGCGCTACCTTGTTCCTTCCAAACCCCGTTTTGAGTGTTTTTAAGGGTTTTTGACTTGGGGTTTCAATCCTTAAGGCCCGGGATCGATTCTACTCACCGTGTGGGCATGTTTCGAGGTCCCGAGGATGGTGCTTCGGTTAAGACCCTATTATTGTGGATTCTCATTAATGGAGGTTATAATTGGTTGTGATTAGGTAACCGTTAAGGAACTAAAAGATCGATCGTTCTCAGGGGTCGTCTTTATCATACTTCTCGCTCGAACTTGAGGTAAGAAAACAGTGTATGGATACAGTTGCACCCTGTACAGGTATATGACATGCATGGTTTGATATTGAGGCTTGTTGGTTGATGTATGTGAACGTGGATTGCATATTAAATGCTAATGAATGCTGATTACATGTTTAAGACACTGACTAGTCAGGGACCGACTCTAAAGTCGACGATTATGCATTGAATGAATCTATGGCATTAATGCGGGACCGACCCTAAGGTCGAAGAACTTATAAGCGCTTGCCTGGTCTATGACCAGATGTATGTAGCCAAGGTATACGACCCCGGTGACCGTTAGTCACGTGGCTAAGGGACGTTGTCCATAGCTTCGACTCTAGAGTCGTGAGGAGGGTTATGTTGGTGACTAATCACCATGCACCTGTCCTGATCGAACATATGAAAGAATCACTTAACCGTCAAGCCCTGGTGACCCTATCGTCACATGGCTAGAGGGAATGATGCTCATTACTGAGACTTTTGGCTATTGTCACCTATTCGTTGGACTGATAGTCCTGAATGGTTACTATGATCGCTGTTGATATTATATCATGTTTTATTATGTTTTCTTGCTGGGCCTTGGCTCATGGGTGCTATGTGGTGCAGGTAAAGGAAAGGAAAAGCTTGGCCAGCCCTGAGTGGAGAGCTTGGGCGGTGTTGTGTACATACAGGGCCGCTTGACCGCCACGGTCAAGGAGTTCTTAGAGGGACTAGGGGTTTACCCTATTTTTGCTGCTTAGGCCGGCGGGGATTGTAAATTTGGAACTGTAGCAACTCTTTTGTATTACGAACCACTTGTAAATATTTTGAAAGGCTCATGAGCAGTTTATTTACTTAATGAAATGTACCCTTTCCTTTTTACTGGGTTTCTACCTTAACCTGATAATAACACTTAGACCACGTTTTTAACCAAAGGACTCGGGTAGCGGGTCAAATTTCTGGTTCACCGTTCACCGTAACTGTTCTGGGGTAACCAGGGCGTTACATTCGGGCTTATCCCCACCATGTTTGAGTGTGACCACGCGAAGACATCCTGGTTTTTCTTCAAAAAACAAATTAATTGCTATTTTGCCTCGTCTTGGAGGTGTTTTCCGACCTTCACCTTCTTCGAGGGATCAGTTTCCTCAAGCTGAATTTCTTCGAGCTCCTCTAAAGGTTCGAGGTCAACTTTCTCCTCAATCTCCTCGTCAATTTCTAAAACCGTTTCGTCTTTGTTTTGTATGATAACGAGTGCTTGAGCGTTCGTTTGTTTCTTTTCCCTCAAGGAGATGCTATAGCATTCCCTCCCTGCCAATTGGTCTCCTTTTAATGTCCCAACTTCGCTAGGGGTTGGGAACTTAAGGGCCAGATGACTTACTGATGAAACTGCCCCCAGTTCGACCAGGGCGGGTCTACCGAGTAGCACATTGTAGGCAGATGGTAAGTCTACTACCACGAACTCCATTATCTTGGTCACCGAGACTGGATAGTCTCCCAAGGTCACGGGGAGCTCAATGGATCCCATACAGGCAGTTCCTTCTCCTGAAAAGCCGTACAAAGTAGTTTCACATGCTTTCAGGTCGCGAAGGGAGAGTCCCATCTTCTCGAGGGTTGCTTTATAAAGGATGTTGACTGAGCTCCCATTATCTATGAGAACTCGGTGGACCCTTTTATTGGCCAGTTGAAGAGTAATGACCAGCGGATCATGATGAGGGAACTGAACATGGGAGGCGTCTTCCTCGGTGAAGGTTATTGGTTGTGTTTCAATCCTCTGGCTTTTTGGTGCCCTAGGTTCGGGTTCATAAGGAGACCCGTCCCCTGTCTTTAACTCGTTAACATATCTCTTTTGGGCATTCCTGCCCCCTCCTGCGAGATGAGGCCCTCCCGAGATGGTTATTACATCCTCTCCATCTATCGGTGGGGGCCTGTCTTCTTCCCGAGCTCGGGAGTTATTGTTTTGTGTCGTCGGAGGCGCGGCTACTGTTAGGACATCGAACTGCTTTGCCCTATCACCCTCAAAGCAATGGCCAAGCAGAAATCTCAAATAGGGAAGTAAAGATTATTTTAGAGAAAACAGTGCAAAGCTCGAGGAAAGATTGGTCCAAAAGACTTGATGATGCATTATGGGCGTATAGGACAGCTTTCAAAACTCCAATTGGTATGTCGCCATATAGATTGGTTTTCGGCAAGGCGTGTCATTTACCAGTTGAGTTAGAGCATCGAGCCTATTAGGCAATGCAAAAGCTAAACATGGACATGTCTGCCGCGGGAGAAAAGAGAATGTTGCAGTTGAATGAGTTAGAGGAATTCCGGAATGAGGCATATGAAAATGCGAAGATCTACAAGGAACGAACTAAAGCATGGCATGATAAGAATCTTGTACACAAGGAATTTCACCCGGGGCAGCAGGTGTTATTATTTAATTCAAGATTAAATCTCTTCCCAGGAAAATTGAAGTCTAGATGGTCCGGGCCGTATACAATTGTGAAAGTATTTCCATATGGAGCAGTAGAAGTATGCAGCGAGAAAAACGGAACTTTTAAAGTGAATGGGCAGAGACTTAAGCCGTACTTGGGAGGTCCCTATGATCAAGCTAAGTCGGTAATTATCTTGTGTCCTCAGTGATGAGGACTCCAGCGTCCGGCTAAATGACGTTAACGATAGCGCCCTTGAGAGGCATCTCAAGCTTATGTTTCGTATTTTTAATTTTTATGTAATTATTTTTAGTTTTAGTTGAACAATTTTATTTTGATGTTATTTTGATTTACTTCTGTAATTAGAACCGTGAAAATCGTGAAAAAAAAGGGGAGTTATATCATAACAGTTGAAATTGAGCCGCAGCTCTAAAATTTAGAGCCACGGCCCTAATGTGATCAGGAAGGGATGCACCAGGAAAAGGGAATTTGAGCCGCGGCGCTATCTAAGTCAGAAACGCTGAATTTTTCTGGAACGAATTTGAGCCGCAGCTCTACAAAAGTCAGAGAGCAAACAAGAAAAAATTGGGCATTTGAGCCGCGACTCTATTGGACAGCGCCGCGGCCCTAAAGCAAACCCGAGCCTAGCCTTCGCCCAGTTCTGAATTTGAGCCGCGGCTCTATTGCATGGAGCTGCGGCGCCAAATGGGCCCAGATTCGTATTTAAGGGTTTTTCAGTTTAAATTTCTTCTCTAAATCTCTTTTCATTCCATTTTTCTCTTCTCTTCTTCCTCTCCTCCGACCCATTCATTCCCAAACCACCATAGCCATCACAACCTAGCCATCATTCCACCATTAAGCTTCCATTAAACCAAGTTTTCTTCACTTTTCTTCCATTCTACAGCCTAAATTTTCTTCAGTTGCCTCTAAAACACATTTCATCCCCATTTTTGAAAACCCTAATTTTCGAATCTTGGAGAAGTATTGGAAAAGTTTTTGGCATTTTGGGCATCTCTACTATTCAAGATCAGTTATTTCTTATCAAGTAAGTGGGATTTATCTACTGTTTTCATTGTACATGGATGGATATTGATTTGTGAATTGTAGAGAGAAATAAAATTGAGCATTATTGTTATTGGCTGTGTTCTGATTTATTGTTGGAAGATTTGGGTGATTGAGAGAATTTGGGAAGTTAAGAAATTATGGAGAGGTGCTGTCCAAATTAAGTCTGATTGTTTGGGATCTTTGTTCCAATTTTTGTGAAATAATGGCACCTAAGACTAGAAATACGACTAAAGATAAGGGTAAGGCTTCCACGTCAAGGGCTCGGGATGCTCCTCCCCCACCAGCCCCATCAGATTTTGATACTGCGAGGTTTGTGAATAAGAAGGCACAGGATAGATATCTGAAGTTGTGCACTAAGTCGGTCATTCATGAAAGGGGTTTTGAGTATCGCAATGAACCGTATGGAAATGACCCACTTAATGAACGCATCCGGGCAAATATAGCGGCAAGGAAATGGCAAGGGTTTGTAGACAAGGATATCGTTCGAGCAAATATTTCTATTTGCTATGAATTTTATGCTAATTATCCGAAAATGAAGGGTAGAAAGAAGTGCTTTGTGAGGGGTGTGTGGGTGCCCACTGCTGCGGATGCATTGAATGCTCTATATGGTACGCCTAGTTATGAGGGGAATGAAGAACAGTACGAGGTGTTAGTTGGGGGTGAAATTGATCATGCCGAAATTCTTAATACAATTTCATTCCCTGGAGCGGAGTGGATTATTACTCATAATGAGTATGCTGGGTTACATTTGTGTCAGTTTACCCAGGAAGCTCGAGCATGGCTATACTTTGTTAGTAGTCGGTTGATGCCATCTGGGCACTTTTCGACCATCAATATGGAACACATTTATTTAGTCTATGCTTTAGTGAAGTGGCTTCATGTGGATGTTGGCCGTAGAATTCGTGAAAGTATCAATCATGTTCTGAGTGGTTCTACTACTATTGGACTGCCTCATATCCACTTTTTGACTGATTTATGCCTTACTTACGAGGTACCAGTTTATGACAACGATGTGACTCTGAAGGCGAAACCTCCCATTACTCGAGCGAAGATATCCAAGTATCCGTTGCCTATTCCGTATGTCCCAGCTCCCCCTCGGAATCGTGCTGCGGCAGTTCCATAAGAAGCAGATCCAGATCTTGGAGGAGATGGAAATGGTGGGAATGACACGGGCAATGCCAATGATAATACTGCTGACCCGATGCAACTGGATCCACCGCTGCTACTGGGTGGTCCAGTTGAGTCCAGTGATCAAGATACCCAGGGTCGTTTGGATTACATTATTAAGCAAAATCAGTATATGGTTCAACAACATCAAATGCTGCATCAATACATGGGTCAGCGATATGATTATGATGTTGCTCATATGGATTGTTTGAATACTCTGGTCAATCGATGGTCTTTGAATGATGCGGGGCAAGATTACTTTCCACCCCCACCTCTGTACCCGCCTTATCCACCACGGTATCCACCTCCACCACCTCCTCCTTTTTAAATGTTTTGCTATGGAGTCTCCGGTAAGTCTTTTCTTTCTATTTGAGTTTAACATTGGGGGCAATGTTAGTCTTAAGTTTAGGGGAAGGGAGTTATTTTTAGCTTTGTTATTAGTTTTTTTTTAAGTCAGTTTTAGTTGTTTGAGTCTAGTTTTCAAGGTGTTGTTAGAGTGTAAACCCAGTTGATAATTGTTTGCCGATGAGATTGAATGATTGCTGTGTTTTATAATCCGAAGGAAAAGTTGTGCATTTAAAACAAAAAAATCCGTGTGCTTAATTGAAATACTTTGTCACTTCACTGTGGTTAATTGGATATTTGTTTGAACTATTGCTCATAGTTGTAAATGTGGGAATTGAACTCTGTTTATGCATGTTGAATTTTGGATTGTGGATTGTACAAGTTGAAATTTTTCTAGGACTTGCTTGCTTGCTATTTGAGATGAAATCCTAAACAATACACAATTAAGAAGAGGATATAGGCCATCTTTGGAACGTTTGAGCCTTTCAAGCTAACCCTTATATATTTTTATCCCTAGTTACCCTATTTGAGCTTTAAAGTTGACCTTTTTCATTGTTTAACACATGTTTTGAGCCTATACTTGTATCCGTATATTCATTATTTCCTTTGTCATATACCATGAGCATAAAACATATCTTTTGATTGAAAAGGGGAGTGAATGTTTAAGGGACATATGGAGAAACATGTGGTTACTCAGTGATATATAAAAAAGAGAGAGAGATTGAAGAAAAACAAAAAAAAAGAAAACAAAAAAAATTATTACAAATTCAGAATAAACTACATTCCTTAAGTTATTCACTGAAAAATCTAAGTTTGGGGGAATGTAGTTTGAAAAAAAAAATGATGAATAAATAGTCAACTCTTCTCAATCTTGAAAAGAAAAAGAGTAACAATGGGATGTGAAGTTGAGTTAATGGGATAGGTTGGTAGGTTTGAATGCTTATGGTATATTTGAGCCTAAAATGTCTTCTCATCCACCTTTACCTAAGCCATCTATTACAAGCTTTGTAAAGTCCTATTGATTTTTAAGTGTGTATCTGTTTACATTAGTGGAGAATAGTAAGTATAGCAAGCATATGGAATAATCGTGTTGAGTGGATTGATTGTGAGAATTTGGTATGTATAGATTGGTTCAATTCTTTACATTTATTGGTTATGGGTGAATGAGCATGAATATCGATGAATTACAGTGAATTGATGAAGTATTTTGATTGAAATTCTGGATTAATTTTTGAAGTGGTACGTTACTTTTCTTTAGAATTATATGCTTATGGCATTCATGAATTTTGAGGCTATTTTAATGGTTGTCAATTTGGGTTGTTTAGGTTTATAGAGTCTTAGTTGTATTCTTTACTTGAGGGCGAGTAAAGGATAAGTTTGGGGGAATTTGTTAGGACTAGTTTTGGTATGGTTTTATGACATGTTTTAAGAGGCGATTTTAATCTTTTATTTGGTTTTGTGCGATATTATGCCGGTTTTTATTGTGTTTTCAGGATTAAGTGTGGTTATGAAGGAAAAAGTTTGAAATTGACGGAAAAGTGCTTAATTCTTGAAGAAATGGTGTTAAACGGGCTAAGGAATGGAAGTTAGTGAAATCGGGGGTTAAATTGAAGATTTGGTGAAAAAATGCAATTTGAGCCGCAGCTCTATGCACTAGCGCCGCGGCCCTGAGAGTTACAGAGAAGGCAGCAATTAAAAGGCAATTTGAGCCGCGGCTCTATCAATTGGGGCCGCGGCGCTACTTGAAGTCAGAGAGGAAATTTGGATCACGAATTGCACTTGAGCCGCGGCTCTATTGATCAGCGTCGCGGCGCCTGTCCGTACGAAAGCCGAATTTAGGGCATTTTTCAAGGGCAATTTTGTCATTTCGCACATAATTAATTAGGGATTATAAAAGCTTTCTTAATGACGTTTTAAAGGGGATTAACCCTAGGAGACGGCTAAAGGCACATTGGAGAGGATTGCGAGCGGAATCGAAGAATTCATCACAGTTTTCTTCTTTTCTACTTTGAATTTCTGTATTTTGGATGTCTTTTATTTCTTCTATGGTTATTATGGATTTGATCATGAACTAAACTATCTTTCTAGGGTGTTAATGGATTCTCCTGAACCTTTATTTTAAATTAATGCAAGTTTTATGATTTCAATTTTATCTTGTGATTTATTCAATTCGAATCTAATGCTTGTGAATGATTGATCACCATTAACATGAAATATATGATTTTGATTCGAAATCTGAAAAGTGAGAATTGAATATGCTGTAATTGAATAAACATAGATTTCATATTAGGACGAGAGTACCTGTGTGATCTGTGTAGTTTTAGGGTTGTTAATCTTAATGCCTGTCTTATGTTTATTAATCACAGAGATGTAGAAAATTTGCATAAGATTGAGACTTATATATCCTAGTACGAATATAAGTTATTATTGTTGACCTGCTATCACAAGAGAGAAGTTGAATAGTAAGATTTGTGTTAAGGAGAATTAAAGAGGATGGCTGATGAAATTAATTGCCCTAGTTTTTAATCCATTAAATTTTCTTAACGTTGTTTATTTTCAGTTCTTGAAGTTAATTTTAGATTTTTGATTTTATAATTTTAGCTAATTCTTGAGACTCATTTATCGTAAGCCAAATAGAAATAGGAATTAAGTTTTGGTACTTAGTACACAGTCCTCGTGGGAACGATCTCACTTACTCTTTATTACTTGTTAAGATTACGTGCACTTGCATATTGATTTTACACAACAGCTACTCTCTGGCTCGCAGCCGTCTAACCAGTACTCTGATTTTTGACATATTGCCGGAAGTAACCTCTCGAGATCAACCCTTCGATCTCGTCCTTCAGCTGCTGACATTCATCGGTCGTGTGCCCGGTGTCTCTGTGGAACCGGAAATACTTACTGGAATCCCTCTTGGATTTTTGATTTCTCATTGGGTCCGGACGCCTAAAGGGGACCTGGTTCTCATTAGCTAGGTATATGTTTTCCCGAGACTCATTGAGCTCGGTGTATACCCTATACACGGAGAAATACCTCTCCCCTTTCTTTTTCTTTCCTCCCTCAGCTTCGGGGTTACTTCCTTCGTTCTTTTTCCTCTTGGAGGGGTTCTCCGTGGCAGGCTTTGGAGCTGCTGGGTCCGCCGAGGTTGAGGCAGAGTTGATGTTTATCGTTGTAGTTTCAGACTGGGAAGTTGCTTTGAGCGTCGACCTCGCTTCCTCTACATTGACAAACCTCTGCGCTCGTCTGTTAAACTCGGTTATTGACCTTACTGGTTTCCCTTGCATGTCATCCCAAAGGGCACTTCCTGGTAATACACCAGCTCGGATAGCCATTAGGTGCCCACTATCATCCACGTCCCGAGCTCGGGCGACTTCCAGTTTAAATCTTGTTAGGTAACTTTTTAGTGTTTCGCCCGGCTGTTGTCGGACATTAGTTAAGGTGGATGCCTCTGGTCTGACCCCCATCATTGCTCTGAACTGCTTCTTAATGTCTTTAGACAACTGCTCCCATGAAGTTATTAAGTGTCTCTTATACTTTTCGAACCAACTTTTGGCAGATCCTGCCAATGATGTTGGAAACAACATGCACCTGAGCTCGTAACCCACGTTACTGGCTCTCATGATAGTGTTGAACGTGCTCAGGTGACTACACGGGTCGGTCTTTCCTTCAAACGTTGGGACGTGAGGAATCCGAAACCCTTGAGGAAATTGAGTGTTGGAAATATGGGGAGCAAACGACTTGAGCTCCTCGTCAGAGTCCTCATATCGACCATTTCCTCGTTCATTCTTCAAAAGCCTAAAGGCTTTTTCAAGTTGATCGATTCTTTCTTGGACTGGGTCCGCAGAAGGTACTGTTTGGAATCGATTGTCATTGATCGTGATTCCAGGCTCGCGTCTTCGCAGGGGATCTCTACGCCTATTCAAGCGATCCCTCAGGTCCGGATTTGTTTGATCTCCATTACCCCGACTCTGATTCAGGTGATTTCGCAGGTCGGGACGATTCTTGTGGCTTCCAGTATTCTTACGACCTCAGTCATGCTTACTGACCGACCTGGTATCTCCGAAATCTTCACTGGTAAAACTCGTTGCTTGGTTATTTCGTGATGGATTCTTCCCACATCGCCTCGTCTCCGCAGTGCGAGACCGAGACGTCTGACTTTTCTCAGATGGGGCACCTCTCCGCTCTTGGAAAGTCTCGCTGTTTCCTTGTCTTTCCCCTGCACGCCCTTCATCCTGATCTTGAACGGGTTGAGCGTTCCTGCGGGGGGGCGAAGGATATCTTATAGGTGACGGAGGGAACCGTATAGGCGACGGTGGCTGCCATCCTTGTCGTGGCCTAGAGGGTCTAGAATTTGCCCGAGATGGGTCGGTCACATTTGGTGCGCTCCCAGGTACCTGAGTCCGAGCCTCTGCAGGGGTTCGGTTATTCTCAGTTCCTGCAGGCACTTCCACAGGCGGGTTAGCCGGGGCCCGAGCTCGAGTACTCCTCTGGGGCCTAGGTGGAGTGTATGGCTCTGCTGGTGCCGGAGGTTGAGTCGGCCTCCTTGTGGCAGCATCTTTTCGTGGACGCCCACGAGGTCTCTGGGGAGGAACATGCACGTCCCTTGGAGGAGGGACTTGGTTTTCGCGCGGAGGTGGGGGCTGAGCCACCTGCGCCTCTGCGGCTATCCTTGTCAACTCCTCATTCCGTTTGTTGGCCTCTGCCAACAGCTGCTTCAATTGCCGGTTTTCAAGTTCCACAATAGGAACGTACCGCTCCGGATTGTAGTACATATCCTCATCCCTTAGTGGAGGAGGTGGTCCCCGGGAATCAGAAGACCCACTTCTCTCTTCAACATCCGGGTTCTCCATTGGCTGTTTTCCAGGTCATCTTGGGTAATTTTCTTCAGGTGTGTTCTGATTGTTAGTGGCCATGATTTTTTCAGGGATGAATGCCTAAGCCTCTCAACGAAAGCACCAAACTGTTGACGCCGTTTTTCGTCAACAGTGAAAGGAGAGCACGTAAACAATAACTGATAATGGCCAATTAAAATATGATAACACAAACACACGATTTTTACATGGTTCAGCAGTTAAATCTGCCTAGTCCACGAGTCTCTGTTATTAAACTTAAGATTATCTCTGAAAATTCTTAAGCATGAATTCTTCAGAGTTTTCTCTCAAGGTTTAGAATTTTGGTCCATTACAATGGTGCATGGCTTCTCTATTTATAGAGAAGGCTGCAGAATACTATCCCACATATTTTGGGTAGTTACTCTTTTTGTGTAAATAAAATAAATGGCTTTAAATGCATATAATCAGATATAAAAGGAAACGTCCCCTGAAGACCAGGGGGCGTATAACTAATCAAATAATATCCCACGATTCTAGGGGATTTACAGTAATAAATGAAGATTACATCTCTTATGGACAACACTTATAGATATTCAAGGTTTTTATCATATATCTCCAAGGCCTTAGCTTCCCAGGTTTCTCTTCAGCTTTCGAGCTAGTGATATCTCTCGAGGTCACATGGCTTTCGAGATCATATGTGCGTCGAGCTCGGGACCCCTGATCCGAGGTCATCCCTGAGGATATATGCGTCTCCGGAGCTACCTTTCGAGATCATGAACACTTCGAGGTCACCATATTCGAGGTCGTCTAAGTCTTGCAGGCTCGATATTTAGTCCTGGAGCATACTTTAAACCTTACGAGTCCAATCGTTTGTGAATCCAACTTTCGAGGTTACACTTAACATAGCTCGAAATCTGGGTATAACAGTATTGATGCAAGCTGGAAATGCGATAGCCTACACGTTGAGACAACTGAAGGAGTATGAGCAGAGGTATCCCACTCATGATCTGGAATTGGCAGCGATGGTATTTGCACTAAAGATTTGGAGACATTACTTGTATGGCGAGAAGTGCGAAATATACATCGACCATAAGAGTTTGAAGTAATTCTTTACTCAGAAGGATCTGAATATGCGCCAGAGGAGTTGGCTGGAATTGGTAAAGGATTACGACTCTAACATTCTATACCATCTTGGGAAGGCCAATGTGGTGGCCGACGTGTTGAGTCGGAAGGGCCCAGGAAAATTATTCAGTTTAAGGCAAATATCAGATAGGTTAGTTGAAGAGATGACTAGAGCCGGTATTGAGTTGGTAGTTGGACAGCTAGCCAACATCACTCTTTAGTCCATGGTCCTTGAGAGAATCAAGGAAGCACAGGGGGAGGATACCCAGTTGAGGGAGCACACAGAGGATGTCTTAGCTGGAGAGACTAAAGACTTTTCTATTTCAGAGATGGGTTTGCTAAGGTACAAAGGTTGGATTTGCATTCCGATGGATTCCGGTATCCGGCGAGAGATTTGGATGAGTCTCATACCACTCCCTATTACTTACATCCGGGTACGATGAAGATGTACCAAGATTTGAGAAATTTGTATTAGTGGCCAGGAATGAAGAGGGATGTGGCGGATTATGTGGCCAAATGTTTGACTTGTCAGCAAGTAAAGGCTGAACATCAGAGGCTAGTAGGGTTATTGCAGCCTCTAGGGATTCCGGTGTGGAAATGGGAGGATATCACCATGGACCTCGTGGTTGGATTACCGAAGACTGTGGGACAATATGATTCAGTGTGGGTGATTGTAGATAGGTACACCAAGTCAGCCCACTTTTTTCCTGTTAGGACAACTTATACAGTGGAGCAATATGCTGAACTGTATGTGAAGGAAATTGTGTGACTACACGGGCTCCGAGATCGATAGTATTCGACAGGGACCCCACCTTCACCTCTAAGTTTTGGGAGGGCCTACAGAAGGCTATGGGTACACAGTTGCGGTTTAGTACTGCTTATCAGCCTCAGACAGATGGACAGTCTGAGAGGACGATTCAGATACTGGAGGATATGTTACGAGCCTGTGTATTAGATTTTGGGGGATCTTGCAGTAAGTATCTCCCTTTGATTGAGTTCTCGTACAATAATAGTTATCAAGCGATGTTATATGGGAGGAAGTGCAGATCACCCATCCATTGAGATGAGATGGGTAAGAGGAAGTATCTAGGTCCTGAGGTTATTAAGAGGACCAATGAGGCGATCGAGAAGATTAAAGCTCAAATGCTCGCCTCCTAGAGTCGACAGAAGAGTTACTCAGACTTGAGACGCATGAGCGTAGAGTTTCAAGTCGAGGATCATGTGTTTCTCAGGGTTTCTCCCTTGAGAGGGGTGAAACGATTTGGAGTAAGGGGCAAGTTAATCCCTAGGTTTGTTGGCCCCTTCGAGATTTTGGAACTAGTTGGAGAGGTAGCCTACAGGTTAGCGATGCCTCCAGCTCTATCAGGGGTTCACAATGTATTTCATATGTCCATGCTTCAAAAATATGTATCAGATTCTACGCACGTGCTGGGTTATGAGAATTTGGAGCTAGATCAGGATTTATCATATGAAGAGAAGACAGTTCAGATTCTAGATCCAAAAGACAAAGTCTTGCGGAACAAGACTATCGCCTTAGTAAAAGTGTTGTGGAGGAACATCAAAGTGGAAGAGGCGACTTGGGAGCTTGAGACAGATATGCGGGATCGACATACCGAGTTATTCAGGTAAATTTTGATAACGAAATTTCTGTGAGGAGGGGATAGTTGTAGCGTCCCAAATTTGATAATAAGGCTTAGGGCCTTAATTAGTGTGTCGAGAGGGCAATAATTGATTTAATTATGTTAATATGTGAATCCAATGATTATGTGATTAGAAATGCATGTTTAGGTGAATTAAATATGCATGTGGGCCTATTTTTGTTAATAGGGGCATATTTGTAATTTTGGCCAGTTGAGGGCATAAATGTGAATAATGTGTGTGAGAATTTATTTGTGTTTTAAACCTCATGCTTGGTAACCATGGGAGTTTTTTTGTAAGTTGAACCCGTTGAGGGTATGATTTTAAGCTATGTGTGGTGTTTCTGGCATGAGGAGATCCTGCCCTGGCTTGGCCTCATTGTTGAATGTAATATGATCAGGGCTTGGCCCCATTGTTGAATGTAATATGATTAGGGCTTGGCCCCATTGTTGAATGCAATACGATTAGGGCTTGATCCCATTGATGAATATAATATGTTTAAGGCTTGGCCCCGTTGTTGAATGTAATACGATTAGGCTTGACTCCATTGTTGAATGTACTATGATTAGGGCTCGACCGAGCTGTCAAATGTATTATGATTAGGGCTCGGCCCAGCTGTCAAATGTATTATGATTAGGGCTTAGACCAACTGTTAAATGTAGGCATGATTAGGGCTTAGGCCTAGTTAATGAGCATGATTATAATTATGCATGTGAATATTTGTTTAAGTACATTATAATGTGTTGTACCTGTAACGCCCTGGTTACCCCAGAACAGTTACGGTGAACCAGAAATTTGACTCATTGCCTGAGTCCTTTGGTTAAAAATGTGTTCTGAGTGTTATTAACAGGTTAAGGTGGAAACCAATAAAAAAGAAAGGATATGTTTTATTTGATACATAAAACTGTTCATGGGCCCACAAGAACATTTACAAGTTATTTACAACTCAAAAAGGTCATTACTGTTCCAAAATTTCAAATCCCGCCGACCTAAGCGGCAAAAATAGGGTAAACCCCCTAGTTCCTCTGAGAACTCCTTGGTCGTGGTGGTCAAGCGGTCGCATATGTACACATCACCACCTAAGCTCTCCACTCAAGGCTGGGTGAGCTTTTCTTTTCCTTTACCTGCACCACATAGCACCCATGAGCCAAAGCCCCGCAAGAAAACATAGCATTATATATAAACATCATCAAATGATTATCATTATAATCACACAGAGCTTGTAGCTTTCAAACAGATGAGTGAATATCACTTTAGGTTCTGGTAAACCATACTGAGTGACTGACAAGCAGGTCACTAATTCAAATGGAAGAGTGGCTGATGGGTAAGCCACTAGCCTTCAACAAATGAGAGACTGATGGGTAAGTCTCTACTTTAACAAATGAGTGACTGATGGGTAAGCCACACAAGCGCTTTTAATATTCATCGAAATTGAGGTCAGTCCGGCATTAATGCTCTTTGAGTCATCCAATGCAGAAAGTCGATTAGATCTAATCTTTATTGGCTTGCATTGAACACGCTAAGGCCGTCCTGACTAATGAGTCAGTGAAATGTGACCAGTGCCCAGTACCAATACCGAACCTGACTAATGAGTCACAACTTCACAGTTGATACTAGCACCTTTGCCAAATCTGACTAATGAGTCAGTACCATGCACAAATGAGCAACATTTGCTAAGTATTCCACAATCAATTCATGTCCACATTTATACAACCAACATGTCTCATGAATAACCATGCATGTCACATTTGGGGTGCAGTTTTCTTACCTCTGATTCGAGCTAGAATGAACAAAAGAACGACCCTTGAGAACGGTTTAGCTTTTAGTCCTTTAGCGGTTACCTAATCATAACACATTATAGGATACCATCAATAACATGATAATCAAAGGTTCTCAAACCAATATCTAGCCTCCAAGAGATCAATCCAAACTAATCCAAGTAGTAGGGACACTCCCGAGGCCTAAAACTAGGTTCCTGGGGTCAAAACGAGCAAACAGGGCGTAAACTGGGCAAGGGCTGCGGCCCTAGCACCTTGGGCCGTGGCCCCCAGAGTTCCCTAAAGCAAGGGCCGCGGCGCCCTCCATCAAAGGCCACGGCGCCCAACAGGTACACCTTCTTCCACCTGCTTCTTCAAAGCAGGGCCGCAACACCCCAAGAACAGGGCCGCAACCCTCAACTCTAGGCCATTCCCAAACGTGTTTTTAACACTCCAAAGCCTCCAAAATCATATCTAAACATTCCCCAATCATCAAAACAAGATTCCCAAGCTTCCCAATGCACCAAAACCCTCAAAACCCAAGGTTCAAACGAATCGAAAACCCAACAATTCACAAAGTCCAATTCAAAGCTTAGAAACTCTAAAAAAACTCAAAACTCAAAACTTAGATTACCTTCGATTAGGTTGTTTTCTGTCAAATCCTTTGGTCAAGAAGCTTCTAATCTTTCCTAGGATCTCTATGCCTCGATCCTCGCTCGATTCCGACTCCTAGAACTCAAGATTTCTACAAATATGCTTCGGGTGGCGAAAATGAACTAACGAAGGAGAACGAGAGGTTTTCTAATTGTACATTCTATCTGACAGCTACTTCAAGCTTAAGTAACCTCAAATAAAACCTAATGTGCGGGGTCTCGAAAACACCCCCAGGGACATTATAGTCAAAACTTCCAGAATTTCACCCTGATCTCAAATATTCCCAATTTATCATCAAATAAAAATTCCTATTACCACAAAATTGACCCCGTTATGACAAAACCGCTAATCTACTAAAAATTACTGTCTCATGCTAAATAGCTCGAATATATCTCCATAATGATGGAATCCCATTCACAAATCACATCATGCACCCAAATACACAAGTTTACCCTCAATGGGCCAAATTATCAAAACAGCATAATATTTCAAATGTGGACCCACATGCATGCATATATCATCATATTATAATATAATTCACATAAACATGCATATATTCATTTAATGGCGTAATTAAACAATTACGGCCCTCCCGGCCTACTAAACCGCCACTAAACCACATCAGAGAATTCGGGGCATTACAGTACCTGTGTGTATGATGAATGTATTATATGGATGCATATTTATGACTGGAGAGCTCGACTTATAAGCCGAGAATCTATCTATTGCGCTTAACTAAAAGCTCAACCTGTTAGTTGAGGGCATATTTGGTTAAATAGGGCTTGGCTTATAAGTCGAGGGTTTTCAAGGCTCGACTTATAAGTCGAGGGCTTACAAGACTTGGCTTATAAGTTGTGGTCGGCACTATGCGCGTTGAGCACTAGCCGTTATGACTAGGCCACCCTGGGATTGTATTATGCACTTTATTGGCTCAGATGCCACCTAAATCAATGGGAGTGTATTATGCACTTGACTAGCTTGGATGCCACCTAAATAAATGGGAGTGTATTATGCACTTGACTATCTTTGATGCCACTTGATTAAATAAAAGTATGATACGCACTTGTGTGACCCTGCCGTCGCTTACTTGGGCGACGTGTATGCTTGGTTTCAGTTATTACTGTTAAGCAGATTGTTATATTCTTTTGATTATCTAAATTTGTTTAGGTACGTTTTTTTGTTGAGCCTTGGCTCACGGGTGCTATGTGGTTCATGTAAGGGTAAGGAGAAGCTTGGCCAGCCATGAGTTGGAAAATGTTAGAGGCGATGTGTACATATGCAGTCTGCTTGACTGCCACGGCCGAGATATTGCAGGGGAACTAGGGTTGGACCCTTTTTTTTTGCTTAGGTCGGCCTATTTTGTAATCCTTGAGTTGTAAACAATTTTTAAACTTGTATTTTGGGATCCCATGTAAAGACTAAAGTTTTCTTTTAATGGAAATGTTTATTCATAAACCAAGATTTTTTTTAATACCTGAACCCTTAGTGGCTTAATCACATGTTTTAGTCCAAGTGACTCGTTTAGCGAGTCCAACACTAATTTAAACACACGTGGTAACGGTCCTTGAGTAGTAGGGCGTTACAAGTTTACATGTATTGCATGATGCGAACAAAGGCTTTTTACATGTACTAGTGAACATACTAGTTTGCCTTTTGTGCATGGTGCGAACAACTTGTGTGTTTTTATAACTACTTTTTCTCTTTTCATGGCTTGTGTTTGTCTCACCTTTAGGCTCAGGCGAGTAGACACAATTTAGCCTTTGTAGGTGGAATGAAAAGGACACGAGCAGACACATTTTTGCCTTTTTGGGTAGAACAAACATAACACTTTTTTTTTTGGAAAAATTTGTAAAAAATTTATCTTATCTTGTGCGCTCTTATACCCTACATGCCCCCAAGTGATTAAGGAGTCTCGGTCCTTGATCACTTGTTAGCAGAGTTCATTTTTTGTCACCATAGGCTAACATAATGATTCTGTTCATTTCATGTATATAAACATAGTTGAACAAGCTATACTATGCGAACAAGTCACTGAAGGTTATTCCTCAAACTGGTATACGACCAGAATTGGAGGTTATCCTTTAACAGTGATCAATCGTGGTGTAAAAGCTGTCCTGCTTCCTAACAACGATTAGGTTTTGAGCTTATCTTCTAAACTAGCAGAATTTGAAGTTATCCTTTATCAAAGTTCAAGGTTATCTTATTTTCTAAGAATACTTCCGAGTTTGTGTATCACTCGATTCGAGCCTGAGTCAGCCAGGTTTAAGTGTTTTCTTAGTAGCTACCTGTTAGTATTCAGACCTTATTCCTAGTTAGGACTAGGATTTTATAACTTTATTTTTTTCATGTTAGTTTATTAAGTTTTATTTGGAATCATATTCATCAATCCGAGTTATTGTTCTAGCTCAATATTTATTTCCAAATTTCACTTTTATACTAACTTGAATTTTTCAAAGCTTGATTGCGTTATTTAAACTTTCAAGTACGTCTACTTATTTCATTTATTGTCACAATCACTGTGCATACTTATTTAAACATATAAGTATGATGAGCTTTGTACGCCCTAAATATCCACGAGTTATTAGTGAGTTGGAAAAGGGCATAATTCAATCTTCCACGTGTAAGCCGTCCACCCGGAGCTGCTGTTACGAGTCTCCACCTCTTTAGCTCGAGCTGATCAAAGAGTTAGCAGTATACTCAAAGGCAATGGGTCAGCAGTATGGGTATCACGAGCTGGTGCTACATCAAGCTCGAGGTGCGGCATAGATCTGGTATCCTCGACTATTTGTGAAGTCAACCACGCAATGTAAACGTGTGCATATCAGACATCACGTGTCTATTCCATTCCCGAATTCTCGGACACGCAGCATAAACGTGCGTGTTCAGGCACCCCACGACTGGTTTGGGCCATGCGGCCCATTATCTCCCCTTACCTATTGATTAGACAACACCTCATTGTCAGGTTTTAGGAATTAATCATAAGTGTCACAGAGATGACATGATGGGTAAGAAGGTCACGGGATGACCCCCTTTACCAACTCCCATATATCCTCTCCCTATAAATACCGAGACCCTGGGCGTTGCAAGGGGTTTGCGTTTTTTGATTGTAAAGAAACACTTTGTAAGGAATACTCAAGAGATATCAATAATATTGACTGGTGGACTAGAGAGATTTTAACCTTCGAACCACCTAAAAAGAAAGGAGTGTTAACCTTCTCACAATACTAATTTCGCCAGTTTGGAATATAAATATTTTCATATTACGGTTCACTATTTAGCACTAATCCTGGAATTAATCTCGGGTGAACAGGTTCCTTATTTCATTTACTCCATTAGTCTGTTAGTACCTGTTTGCCAAGGTAAACGAACAGAGCTGGACTATTAGTTGGTTCCTTGTTAAGGCACATGAGCGAACAAACTCTGTTTATTCTTTATTCCTATTCATTTTCTATGTATATCATAAATGAACCGAAATGGAATATACATAATTAGGCGAACAGGCTCGTCTTTGGGTTGGTGTGGTCATTACTCCGAGATGAGACATGAAATTCTTTCTCCTTGCTTTCTTTATGTAGATGTGTAAATAGGTGAAAACGTGCTCCAACCTACTTGTGTGCAAACAGTTAGTGTTCTGTTCATGTAGTCTCATTAATATTGTTATTTATTGCTTAGTGATAGTAACTTTTCCTTATCCTCGAGTATGGTCTCAAGGCTGCGAGGTTGAAACTATTTTGCAAAAAATTCCAACTGTATCGATTTATGAATATTGTTGGTTAATCTAGAATTCCAACTTTATCCTTATATCGATTTATTTGTGTTGGTTAATCCAGACTCGTTACATAGTCAAGCTCGTGCTAACAGGCTCGTTTTGTTCATTCTACTTGTTAGCATCATGTACAAGTTATTTCAAAGACAGCTTGTTCAAGTCAACTTGGAAGTTATCTTGATAATACATATCGATAAACTCGAAAACTCATTACTAAAGATTACATGCTTTTCCTTGGAATGCCTTTGATATATCATGTACACCCCATGTGTGGATGCATGGGCGAACAAGTTTCATTCGAGGGTTAAACGAATAGACAAAACTTCGAGATGCATGGGCCAACTCTTTTTTGACCTTGAAATGGTTCAAGCACAATCTTTCGAGTTGTGTGCATAAGCTTTTGGTCCAACCATCCAAGGTGACTTCAAAATAGTTCAAGCATAATCTTCTGAGATGTGCTCCCTTATTCCTGTTCACCCTTTGTAAGATGTAATGCCCCACGTCACTATGGCTGCTTCCTGGAATGACAACTGGCCCTACAAACCAACACGAGTCTTTCCAGCGTGCTTTGTCCTCACTCGCAAGCACACTTAACTTTGGAGTTCTTAAGTGACGGGCTACCGAAAATAAGATGCATCTCGTTGATATAGGTAGTACCCATCAATCCATTTAAGCCATCTTCAACTATGTAGTCCCATACCTACGCAGTCTTCGAATCATCACACTTGACCTTCCCCAAGCGATGTGGGATTGCACAGCTTTACCCGGTATTTCCCCCTACGGATCACAAGATACTGATTGTCACATAAGAATGAATGAGTGAATAGGTTTCTTTGAAGGGTTAAGTCAAGTTGTCCCTTGTGTGTGCGAATAGAGTTTTGTGGCGACCTTGAAATGGTCACGAGCTTAATCCAAGTCATCATGTATCATGAGATTTTAATGAGCGGATAGGACCTCAAAATCCAAGTTATCTCAAATAGTTGTTCATGCCATCTTGAAAACCATGAAATTGCTTGTCTGATCACTGTCTCGAAAAAAAGTATGTTGAGAACAGAAATTTATGTTGTAGTTTCAACTCGGGTGATTACTGTCTCGAATATGAACTTTGTCCCCAACTCGGTTGTAAACTGTGGTTTAGTTAAGAGTTGAACTCTGTTTATGGCTCGAATGACTTTTGTGGAGTAATGACATGCTCGGGTATGAGTACCAGATACCACTCAGATAACTTGTCCAGATGGGTGATCAACTCGGACGACTTATATGAGTTGGCTCGAATGGTACATATAGGCCAGCTCGAAGACAAATTCCATCAGTGGCTTGAATGTCTCCGACCTCAAAATTTTCACCAATGATTTCGAGCTATTATTTCCATAAGATCCCTTTGTTTTTGAAGCTCTGTTCACTCCTAATAGTTTTAAAGGCTTATAAACAAATAGATAGACCCACTTTGCCATGAGAGCTCGAATTTGATCTCGGGTGTCATGAAGCTTGCGAGTTGATATCCTTGATAGCTCGTATACATCATCTCGAAATTGCCTGTGATATAGGGTGAACAAGATTCTTGTACATAGGTGTGAGAACATAATTCTCTTAGGCGTGAGAACAGGATTCTCATAGGCACGAGAACATGATTCTTTTAGGAGTGAGGACAAGATTCTCTTAGGTGCGATAACATGATTCTCTTAGGCACGAGAACAAGGCTCTCTTAGGTGCGAGAACAAGATTCTCTTAGACGCGAGAATAGGATTCTCATAGGTGCGAGAACAGGATTCTTTTAGGCGCGAGAACAAAATTCTCTTAGGCACCAGAACAGGGCTCTCTTAACAACTTTGAAGAATTGTAAACATATATTTACATTCCTGTTCACCTAGTATAGGCTATAATGGGCGAACAGGTTCTCTTTCCATGTGGAAACATAGAAATGAATAGGTTCTTTACATGATTTTGGCATGTTATTCTAGTCATTCTTTGGTTTCTCTTGTCCCTAATAAAGACATAGAAGCAAGTAAAGTTCCACACACTAGGTTTTCAAGGTTTTCGAGCCCTCCTAACTTCTTGTTCGCCTAGTATAAGCCATTATGGGTGAATAGGTTTCCTTTTTCGGATAGCTGGGGTTGCCTACTCCTTGTACGCCTTTGGAGTGTATACACGAGGGCACATCAATTTTTTGAGGATTTATAGTTAATACTCATAGGCGAACATGTTGCATACTCATACTTTCTGTTCTCATGTGTTGTACACAAGTGAACGACAAGAGATCTTTTCTAGGTTTACAAGCTTTGTTGTGATATCCATCGATTCCATAAATGCATAAATGCAAATAGGGTTCCAAGTATTGGTTTTATCACTGTTCACAACTTGAACAAGCTGCCGCCATAAGTGGATCTATCAGTCCACCCTGTAACTCAGAATCGCTGGATTTTTAATTTCAGCATTGTGCCCCAATTTGGACGCAATTAAGTGAAATTATTTTTCACATAGATCTATGACTTGTTTTGATGAATGTGGTGTTTACTTACAACTTGCAATTGCACCGCAGATGACCTAGGTAAAAATGAACAGGTGGACTGATTTGACCCTTGACGAAGTTGGAAGTCTTCTGGAGATGATTTCATCAAAGTCTTTATTCATAGACTTCGTTAGATTGAACCTCTTTATCTTGAATATGCTTTCTCAATGAAAGCACCAAATTGTTGACACTGTTTTTCGTCAACTTGAGAACATAAGAGCATGAATGCAAGAATAGAGGTATGATAAAATAAATAACACCATATTTTATAGTGGTTCGACCCCAAAAAGATGACCTATGTCCACTTAGTCACTTGTATCAATATTTAAGCTTAAAGAACCATAGTTTCCGGCGAACTTGCGTCGCCGGTTATTTTATAGTCCTCCTCTACTTTTACATTACATAATGACTTATTTATACAATAATGGAGTTTTGGCATTATGAATTGCCTCCCCTCGTTTCTATCCCATCTCCCCGTATTTATAGTGAGGAGTTTAGGGTTATGTAACGCCCTAGTTACCCCATAACAGTTACGGTGAACCGGAAATTTAACTCACTACCCGAGTCCTTTGGTTAAAAACGTGCTTCTAGATGTTATTAATAGGCTAAGGTGGAAAACCAATCAAAATGGAAGGATATATTTTATTTAAAACATAAAATTGTTTATGGGCCTATAAAAACATTTACAAGTTATTTACAGCTCAAAATGGTCATTACTGTTTCAAATTTACAACCCGCCGACCTAAGCGGCAAAAATAGGGTAAACCCCTTGTTCCTCTGAGAACTCCTTGGCCGTGGTGGTCAAGCGGCCGCATATGTACACAACATCACCTAAGCTCTCCACTCAAGGCTGGGTGAGCTTTTCTTTCCCTTTACCTGCACCACATAGCACCCATGAGCCAAAGCCCAGCAAGAAAACATAATATAACATGAATATAATATCAACAATGTTCATAATAATCATTCAGGACTTTCAGTCCAAAACAGATGAGTGACAGTCACAAAAGTCACTAAGATGGGTTCTGTTCCCATTAGCCATGTGACGATAGGGTCACCAGGGCTTTACAAATAAGTGATCCTTTCACTAGCTTAAACAGGATAGGTGCACGATGAACTAGTCACAAACATAACCTTCCCCGTGACCATAGAGTCACAACCATGGGATTCCGCTCCCTAGCCATGTGACAAGCAGTCACCTAGGCCTTTGGCCCTGGCTCTGAGTAACTAGTCTTAGACTAGTTAAGCGCTTATAAGTTTCATCGACCTTAGGGTCTGTCCAGCATTAATGCTTTAGAGTCATTCAACACTGATATCGATTAGATTTAATCTTTAATCAGCCCTGCGTTCAGGACGCTTATGCCGTTTCTAACTCACAGGTCAGTAATATGCGACCAGTGCCGTCCTTGACTAATCAGTGCCATACACAAGTAAGCAAGCTCTGCTAAGCATTTAATATGCAATCAATGTCCACATTTATCAATCAATATGCCTCAACAACAATCATACATGTCATATACATAAGGTGCAGTTTTCTTACCTCTGGTTCGAGTGAGAAATGAAACAAGAACGACTCCTGAGAACGATCGACCTTTTGATTCCTTAGCGGTTACCTAATCATAACCAATTATAACCTCCATGAATGAAAATCAACAATGAAAGGATCTTAACCTAAACCCCACTCTCGGGACCTCGAAACATGCCCACACGGTGAGTAGATTCGATCCCGGGCCTTAAGGATTGAAACCCCGAGCCAAAAAGCCTTAAAAACACTCAAAACAGGATTATGAAGGAATAGAGTAGCGCTACAGCGCTGCTCACTAGCTCCCCAACGCTATTCTCGTAACCCCAAACTGCCTAACAGAGCACTGGGTAGCGCTATAGCGCCCTCTGGTGGGCGCTGTAGCGCTACACCCAGCCAGAACCTCCCCTGAAACCTCTTCCTTCGACTCCTTCAATTCCAACTTGATTCCAGTGCTTCCAAACTTCATATTTGGTGCCAAATGAACCCAAAAACCATCCTCACATACCTTAAGCATCACAACCACAAGAACCCTAGCCAAAACTCCTAAAAAAACCAATCATCCAACCTAGAAATCTCAACTAAAAACCAAAGCTAAAACAGAGCAAACCAGGAAATTTAATGGCTAAAAACTTACCTCAAGCTCATATTATGATGCTCTTCAATGGTGGAACACACTCCCAAGCTCTCAAGACTTACTTCCCAAGCTTGATTCCTCAATTTAAGCTCAAAAATCACAAAGAAAAGGAAGAAAGCAGGTACGGGAGAAAGCTTTGATCTATGCTCTGTTTTCTCTTCTTTCTACAGCCTTCAATGGCTTAATACTATCCTAGGGGTGAAAAGATCAAAATACCCCTAGGTCGAATAAGGATTTCTAAAGGCTCTCAAGGGCAAAATTGACATTTCCACCTATTTCGTTAATCATAATTGACGCTCTCCAATTCCTGCTATTCTCGATATTCTCAAACACCAATAATTCATATCCTGTTACCCTTTAATTCCCGACAACGCTCTAATCATTAAAATCACCCCGAGACTCACCCCGAGCCCCAAACTTAAACCTATTATGACTAAACCGTTAATTATTATTCCATGATCGTCTCATGTCAAATAGCTCGAACAAATCCACATTATAATGTGGTCTCAACAATAGGTCGTCGACATGCATACACATATACAATTACTCCCTCAACGGGCCAAATTACCAAAACACCCCTGTAGTTGAATGTGGACCCACATGCATGCATTTAACATCATATTATAATATAATTCACATAAACATGCATATTATCAGTCAATGGCATAATTAAACAATTATGGCCCTTCCGGCCTACTAATCCAGCCATTAAACCGTATTAGGGATTTCAGGGCATTACAACTATCCCCTCCTTACAGAAATTTCATCTTCAAAATTTACGTGAACAGCTCGGGATACTGACTCTGCATATCTGACTCTAGCTCCAAGTCACTTCCTTGACCTTGTTGTTCCTCCACAATACCTTAACCAAAGGTATCATCTTATTCCTGAGGACCTTATCATTTCAGTCAAGTATCTAAGCAGCCTGCTCCTCAAAGGAGAGATCTGCCTCAAGCTCCAGATCTTCATAGCTCAAAATATGATTCACATAAGATACATACCTCCGAAGAGCTGAAACATGAAATACATTATGCATGGCTGACAATGCTGGAGGCAAAGCCAATCTGTAAGCCAATCTGCATAACTTTTCTGCCTACTCTGAGAAGCAAGCATTCGAGCTTTAATCTTCTCAATGGCCTTACTGGTCCTTTGAACTGCCTCAAGACCCAAGTATCTCCTTTCACCTGTCTTATCCCAATGAATGGGAGATCTGCACTTCTTACCATACAACATCTCATAAGGTGCAACTCCAATGGTAGACTGATAACTGTTGTTGTAGGAAAATTCTATCAAAGGTAGATACTTACTCCAAGATCCACCAAAGTCTAGCACACATGCCCGCAGCATGTCTTCCAATATCTGGATCGTCCTCTCAGATTTCCCATCTTTCTGAGGATGATAAGTAGTACTGAACTTCAATTACGTTCCCATGGCCTTCTCTAAACTCCCCCATAACTTGGAAGTAAAAGTGGGGTCTCGATCTGACACGATCAACCTAGGCGCTCCATGGAGGTGCACGATCTTTCTCACATAGAGATTTGCATATTGATCAACTGTATATGTAGTCCTTACTGGCAAGAAGTGAGCTGACTTGGTGTAGTGATCCACTATCACCCTAATAGAATCATGCTGACCAACAGTCATGGGTAAGCCCACCACAAAATCCATCGTGATGTCTTTCCACTTCCACTGTGGGATATCCAGAGGGTGCAAGAACCCTGCCGGCCTCTGATGCTCAGCCTTGACCTGTTGACATGTCAAGCACTTAGCCACATACTCTACTACATCCCTCTTCATCCCCGACCACCAATACAACGATCTCACATCCTGATACATCTTCGTGGTGTCTGGATGCAAATAGTAAGGTGTAGTATAAGATTCATCCAGAATCTCTCGCCTCAAAGTAGTGTCTAACGGAACACATATTTGCCCTTTGTATCTCAACAAGCCTAACTCAGACACTGTATAATCTCTGGATGCTCCAGCCAAAACATCCTCTCTGATCTTGATCAGTTGTGGATCACTCAACTGACCTTCTTTGATTCTCTCTAACAGCGTAGGCTGTAGTATAATATTAGCCAACTGGCCTACCAGCAACTCTATACCAGCTCTGGTCATATCATCCGCCAACTCTCTGGCTATCAGCCTCATACCATAAATCTGTCCCGGACCCTTCCGGCTTAAAGCATCAGCTACCACGTTGGCTTTTCCTGGATGATACAAAATCTCACAGTCATAATCTTTTACTAACTCCAGCCAACGCCTTTGTCTCATATTCAAATCTATCTGAGTGAAGAAGTATTTCAGGCTCTTGTGGTCTGTATAGATCTCACACTTCTCTCCATAGAGATAATGCCTCCATATCTTTAAAGCAAAGACCACAGCTGCCAACTCTAGATCATGAGTGGGATATCACTTCTCATACTCCTTCAACTGATGAAAAGCATAAGCAATTACCTTCTCTGACTGCATCAGAACACAACCCAAACCCTGATGAGAAGCATCACAGTAAATCACAAACTTCTCCTGATCTTTTGGAAGACTCAGAATCGGAGCTGTAATCAATCTCTACTTCAGTTCCTGGAAGCTGTTCTCACATTTATCTGACCACACAAATTTCAGACTCTTGCGTGTCAGCTCAGTCAATGCAGTAGCAATATTTGAGAACCCTTCCATGAAACGCCTATAATAACTTGCCAATCCAAGGAAACTTCTAACCTTAGAAGCATTCTTTGGCCTTGGCCAATCTTTGACCGCCTCAATTTTTGCTGGAACTACCTTAATCCCTTCCTTATTGACAATGTGCCCAAGAAAGGATACCTGAGATAATCAGAACTCACATTTCTTGAACTTTGTGAACAATCTGTGTTCCCTCAGTCTCTGTAGAACCAACCTCAAATGCTATTCATGCTCTGACTCAGACTGAGAATATACCAGAATATCATCGATGAAGATGATCACAAACTGGTCCAGATAGTCCTTGAACACTCTGTTCATCAGATCCATAAAAGCAGCAGGGGCATTAGTTAATCCAAATGACATGACTAAGAACTCATTATGCCAATACTTGGTACGAAAAACAGTCTTCGGTATGTCTCCCTCCTTTACCTTCAACTTATGATAACCAGAACGAAGGTCGATCTTAGAGAATACCTTCTTACCTTGCAACTGATCAAACAAATCATCTATCCTTGGCAAATGATACTTGTTCTTGATTGTCAACTTATTCAGTTCTCTGTAATCAATACACATCCTTAGAGAACCATCCTTCTTTTTCACAAACAGAACTGGCGCACCTCAAGGTGAGAAACTAGGTCTGATAAAACCCAAATCTAACAGTTCTTGCAACTGTACCTTCAATTCTTTCAACTCAGCTGGGGCCATTCTGTAAGGTGCTCTAGACACTGGCTCCGTTCCTGGTGCCAGTTCTATCACGAACTCTATTTCTCTGTGCAGTGGCAACCCTGACAAATCTTCTGGAAATACATCCAGGAATTCACAGACAAGTCTGGTCTCATTGGCACGACCTGAGTGGTATCAACCACATTGGCTAAAAACCCAATGCAACCTCCTTGCATAAGATCCCTAGCCCTCAAAACGGAAATCATAGGTATGCGAGGTCCATGCACAGTACCAACAAACACAAAAGGATCCTCACCTTTAGGCTCAAAGGTGACCATCTTCCTTCTGCAATCAATAGTTGCTCCATACTTCGCTAACTAGTCCATACCCAATATCATATCAAAGTCAGTCATAAGCAACTCTATCAAATCCACTGACAACTCTCTGCCCTCCACTATCACTGGCAAAGATCTGACCCATCTCCTAGATACCACCAACTCTCTAGTGGGTAACAAAGTTCCAAACCCCACAGCATAAAAATCATAGGGTATACACAGTCTATCAATAATACTACTAGCAACAAAAGAATGTGTAGCACCAGAATCAATCAATACATTGTAAGGGGTTCCAACACTAAGAACCTGACCTGTAACAACTGAGGGAGAAGCCTCAGCTTCTACTTGTGTCAATGCGAACACTCGAGCTGGGGCCGAGCTGTCTGCTTTCCTGGCTTCATCTTTTCTGGCCTTAGGGAAATCCTTTTTAAGATGACCCACTGCTCCACATGAGAAGCAGGCCCTTGCCCTACATTCTCCCAAATGACACCTCTTGCATCTAGGGCATTCAGGATAAGACTTCCAGGCTTCATTACCACCTGGACGACCCACAGTAATACCACGGGGTCGCCTATCAGGACCTGGAACTGGGAATATGTCAGGAACCTTCCTCTTCTGCTCACTGGGGCCTATACCCCTACCAGAACCCACAAATGGAGGACTTGTCCTCCTAAATTCCTTTCCGGCTGCACTGTCTCGCCAGATCTTGTTCTCTTCACTCTCAGGTATATTATAATTTTATTTATTTATTTATTTTTCTTTGAAAAAAAGAACTTTTTCTTGTGATTTTCTATAGTAAACAAAAGGAATAATGCTGAAAACACAATAAATATACGCAAGTATATATAATTAGTTTTAACAACATAATTCAAATTGACGGGGTCCTACTCGTACCTAAAAATATTAGTAGCTAAAATTAATTATACATCATTGTGTTTGAATATTGTATATAATTTGTTTGTGTGTGTCTAGCATTACTTAACAAAATTATGTTTTTTGTGGATACGCATGGAGGTACCCACTTCTTATCCTATTTTTTTTTTTACAAAAGAACTTCCTATCCTATCTTTAATCCTATTATAAGGGCAGTGACAAGGTTAATTTGATTTTCCATTAAAAATACTACTTTGTTATCGTTGTCTTAAACTCAAAAATTAAAATTTAAAACATATATTTTATAATTAAAATAAATGTAAATACTATTTTGGGCCTTATGTTGTGCAAAAATTACTGATCAGACCTTCTATTTTGTTAAATGACAATTTGACTATGCATTTTGCAAAATATAACAAAATAGTATCCTAAGCCTGATTTTGGTTAAATAATTTTTTAATATGACTAAAATGTCCTTATATTTTTTAATTAATCAATTAATTAAAAATACATTTTAAAATATAAAACAAATTAAATTGATTTTAAACTAAATAAATAAGTAATACATTACTTAATTAAAAAACATAAATATTTTTTATTTAAAAAATAAAAAAGTGAATCTTTTAAAAAAACATTACATATAAAATTAAAAAAAAAGACTAAAACTAAATGAGATAATTAAAATATTGAATCTTTCTTCTTCTTATTATGCACTCTTCCATCTTCTTCTCTACACTCCTCATTCTTCTTCCCAAAACCCCAGCCAAGCCCATTGTCTTTGCATATGGATGATAAAAATGTTTGAAAAAAAGCTTCATATCGTCTTAGCCATGACTTTGTCGTCGCCGGATTTGGGCACGGTGCAAGCATCTTTGATAGATTTTGGAACGGGGCAACAACTTCAACCTTTAGGCACAGTGGTCGACAACGACCTCATGATAACGACAATAAAGGGTCGAGGACCTCTGACGACAATGAGAAGTTTTTTTTTTCTTTCTTTCTTTTGTTTAAACCTATAAATGTTTCTTTTTCCTGAATATATATCTAGGTTTTCTTTCTTCCATAGATTTGGTTTAATGATTACATATTTAAGATCTCTAACCTAGATGTTCAATACCAGTCAATGTTGGGGTTTTATGCTCTAATTAAAACCCAATTTCATTGTAATCTCATTTTATTATCAATAAAAGAATAGAAATCAATTTTTGACTAGGTGAATTACTTTGCTCACATGTTTTATTTTCATGATTATTTTTTTATTATAAACTTCTATTAAATCTCGAGCATATAGCTAATCATATTTATAGTGACGTAATTACAGTGGAATAAAAATATGATTATATGTTCAAAATAAGTTAGTCTTAGGATTAGTCAGTGCACATGATTTACACTGTCTTGTCGATCTACGGTATAATCTACTTACACATTATAGAGTTATGTTCTTTCCAGAACATTAGCAAAGTAGATAAGAACGGATGTATTTGTTACATCGGACTGAACCGATATTGACAGTAGATAGGATAAGTAAACATATCGTTATTATCTATTATAGTAATATCATATAGTTGACCATAGGTGCAATGCCCCGGAATTCCTAATATGGTTTTATGGCTGTATTAGTAGGTCGGGAGGGCCATAACTGTTTAATTATGCCATTTAATGAATTTATGCATGTTTATGAGAATTATATTATAATATGATGTTAAATGCATGCATGTGGGTCCACATCTGTTTACAGGGGTAGTTTGGTAATTTGGCCCGTTGAGGGCATAATTGTATATTTGTTTGCATGTCAATGATATATTGTGAGGCCACATTATAATGTGGATTGGTTCGGGTTATTTGGCATGAGACGATCTTTAAATACAATTTATCGGTTTGGTCATAATAGGCTTAAGCTCGGGGCTCGGGGTGAGTCTCGGGGTGATTTTAATGATTAGAGTGTTACCGGGAATTATAGGGTAACGGGATATGAATTGTTGGTGTTTGAGATTATCGAGATTAGTGGGAATTGGAGAGCGTTAATTATGATTAACGAGATAGGTGGAAAATACCGATTTTACCCTTGGGGTGACTTTAGAAACCTTAAATGACCTAGGGGCATTTAGGTCATTTGGTTTGGATTTATATGAGGCTTTAGTTGGTTGTAGAAAATAGAACAAAATAGAGCAAGGTTCTTCTCCTTCCCGTACATCATTTTCTCTCATTTCACCTTTGGAGTTTTTGAGCTCAAAGTGAGGAATCAAGCTAGGAAATCAAGGAGTTGAGTTCATAGAGTTGGTTAAGCCATTGAAGGGGATTTAATCTCAAGTTTGAGGTGAGTTTCAGCCATAAGTTTTCTGGTTTTACTCTGTTTTCTTTTAGTTTTCAGCCTATGATTTTGTTGAGGATACTTTTGGATTAATGGAAGTTTTGATTGATGTTTAACTTGGGTTTTGATGAGGGTTTGATATAGATGGTATTTAGGGGTTGGATTGAGTGTTTGGATGAGGTTTGGGACTGGTTTGAAGGTTTGGTTTCAAGGAAAAACACAGGGGAAGAAAGCTGGTGAATTGCTAGTTTGTGTAAAGGGCCACGACATGGCTATGGTGAGCCGCGACCTATGTTGGTTTCTGAGGAGGAAATGCCTCTGTTAGAGAGGTAAGCCGCGGCATGGCTATGGTGAGCCGTGGCCCATAAGGGCATTTTTGGCCAGAAATGAGTTTTTAGCTTGGGGATTCAAGCCTTAGGCCTCAGGATCGATCCTATTACCCGGTTTAGTAGGATTCGATGTCTCGGAGGCTAGGTTTTGGTTTGGGAACCTTTGCTAATCATTTTCATTGATGAATCCTATATTTTGGTTATGACCAGGTAACCGTTAGGGAATTAAAAGATTGATCGTTCTCAGGGGTTGTTCTTATATTAATTTTCACTCGAACCAGAGGTAAGAAAACAGTGTATGAATACAAATTGCACCCTGTATATGTATGTGACATGTGTGATTGTTATTGAGGCACGTTGGTTGATAAATGTGGACATGGATTGCATATTAAATGCTTGAGAAATGTTGCTTACTTGTTTATGGCACTGACTAGTCAGGGACACTGACCTAAGAGTCAAGAAATGGCATAGCGTAATGAACGTCGAGCCAAATGAAGATTAGATCTAATCGATATCAGTGTTGAACAACTCTAAGGCATTAACACTGGACCGACCCTAAGGTCGATGAATTTATAAGCGCTTGGCTAGTCTAAGACTAGTTACTGAGAGTCGGGGCATAAGGCCCAGGTGACTGCTTGTCACATGGCTAGGGAACGATGTTCCATAGTTATGACTCTAGGGTCATGAGGAAGGTTATGTTGATGACTAATCACCATGCACCTATCCTGTTAAAGCTAGCGAAATGCTCACTTATCTGTTACGCCCTGGTGATCCTATCGTCACATGGCTAAAGGGAGCTGTCCCCATATTAGTGACTTTTGCGACTGTCACCTATTTGTTTTGGACTGATAGTCCTGAATGGTTATTATGATCATTGTTGATATTATATCATGCTTTATTGTGTTTTCTTGTTGGGCCTTGGCTCATGGGTGCTATGTGGTGCAGGTAAAGGGAAAGAAAAGCTCGCCCAACCTTGAGTGAAGATCTTAGGTAATGATGTGTACATGTACGACCGCTTGACCACCACGGCCAAGGAGTTCTCAGAGGGACTAGGGGGTTACCCTATTTTTGCCGCTTAGGTCGGCGGAGTTGTAATTTTGAAACTGTAATGACCATTTTGAGTTGTAAATAACCTGTAAACCTTTTATGGGCCCATGAACAGTTTTTATGCATTAAATAAAACATATCCTTTCCTTTTTATTAATTTTTCACCTTAACCTGATAATAACACTTAGATCACATTTTTAACCAAATGACTCGGGTAGCGGGTCAAATTTCTAGTTCACTGTTCACCGTAACTGTTCTGGGGTAACCAGGGCGTTACAACTTAGTATCAGAGCGTGCCAAGGCTAAGGTTCCTGTAGACTGGCTGGGCATGTACACACATCATTGAAGTCAAGCTCGACTCATGGTTTGGTAACTATTTATGTGGTTATATGTATAACTGCTTAAATATGGTATATATGCTTTACCTGTGTGCATGAGACACCATGTTAAACCTGTGCCCTGAAATATTATATTCTCAGCAAATGTGTGCTAATTAGTACTGAGATTGCTGGAACATACTTATAAGTATGATTGATTGTGAACTATTATGTGATACATGCTGAGTGCTCAATACTATAAACATGTATCTGCTCATATATTTGTATGACTGTGGAATGTGATAATTGTCTGTTTGTTCTTGGACCGTAAGGCGGCAAGAGGTTTAGTTATTACTACCTGACTGGCCGTATTGATCATTGTTTCAGTAAGGTATCAGTGACAGAATGAACCCAGGGCAGACAGACATGTCAGCTGGCCAGAGTGATCCAGGCCAGAATAATAACAGCTAGGGTCAAGAGAATGACCAGTCTCAAATTCCACAGCCAGCTCCTTCAAACTGGCAACAATTGTTTGATGATTTGCAGGCAATATTGTTGAAACAGGGAGAGGAGCTTTGTCTCCTAAGACAGCAGCAAGTGCCTGTAGTGGCCAGTGTTTCAGAGGCACCTTCTATGTCGGTGCCAGTAGCTGGGCAGCTGCTTGAGGTAGGAAATAAATGGGAACTTCTTTATGAAAGGTTTAGGAAGCAACAACCTCTAGTGTTTGAGGGCAGTGCAGATCCTGCCAAGGCAGACCAGTGGATGAGTATGATTACCACTATCCTTGACTTTATGAGGGTAGCTGGTAATGAGAGGGTGGCATGTGCCACCTATATGTTTCGGGAGGATGCCCGGATTTGGTGGGAAGTGATTACCCATACCAAGAATGTTAATGCCCTGAGTTGGGAGGAGTTTCAGACCTTGTTTAATGAAACGTATTACAATGATGCTATCAGGGCAGCTAAAGCTGAGGAATTCATTAGGCTACTTTAGGGAAGTTTATCAGTCACTGAGTATGCCTTAAAGTTTGATCGTTTGGAAAAGTTTGCCAAGGAATTGGTGCCCACTGATGGGACCAGGAGAGAGCGATTCTTACAGGGGCTACAGCCCAGATTAGCCCGTGATGTACGTATCACCACTGCGGCAGGGGTTACTACCTATGCACAGGTGGTTGAGAAGGCACTCACAGCTAAGAGTGCAGAGATCAAGATCTGGCGTGACAGTGCAGCCAGAAAGGATTTCGGGAGGTTAGGTCCTCCATTTGTGAGTTCTAGTAAGGGTGGAGGCCCCAATGATCAGAAGAGAAAGGTTCCTGACACCTTCCCAGTTCCAGGTCCTAACAGGCGACCCCGTGGTATTTCAATGGGTCGTCCATGTGGTAATGAAGCCTGAAGGTCTTATCCTGAGTGCCCTAGATGCAAGAGGCATCACTTGGGAGAGTGTAGGGCAAGGGCCTGCTTCTCCTGTGGAGCAGTGGGTCATCTTAAAAAGGATTGCCCTAAGGCAAGGAAAGAAGAACCCAGAAAGGCAGATAGCTCGGCCCCAGCTCGAGTGTTCACATTGACTCAAGCAGAAGCTGAGGCTTCTCCCTCAGTTGTTACAGGTCAACTTCTTAGTGCTGGAACCGCTTATAATGTATTGATTGATTCTGGTGCTACACATTCCTTTGTTGCTAGTAATGTTATTGATAGACTGTGTAGACCATGTGATTTTTATGCTGTGGGGTTTGGTACTTTGTTACCCACTGGAGAGTTAGTGGTATCCAGGAGATGGGTCAGATCTTTTCCAGTGACAGTAGAGGGCAGAGATTTGTCAGTGGATCTGATAGAGTTGGTTATGACTGACTTCGATATGATACTGGGTATGGATTGGTTAGCAATGTATGGGGCAACCATTGATTGCAGAAGGAAGATGGTCACCTTTGAGCCTGAAGATGAGGATCCTTTTGTGTTTGTTGGTGCTATGCATGGACCTCGCATACCATTGATTTCTATATTGAGGGCTAGGGATTTATTGCAAGGAGGTTGCATTGGATTCTTAGCCAGTGTGGTTGATACCACTCAGGTCGTGCCAGTGAGACCAGAGGAGACTAGACTTGTTTGTGAGTTCCTGGATGTGTTTCCAGAAGATTTGCCAGGGTTTCCACCACACAGAGAGATTGAGTTCGTCATAGAACTGGCATCAGGGACGGAGCCAGTGTCTAGAGCACCATACAGCCAGTGTTCTTATCATTATCTCTGTTTAAATTCAATTATAGAAACATGTTCTAGGTTTTCTTATATTGATTTGTTTAATATTAGATTTACATGAAAATAAACAAGATCATGTATAAGTATTCCCAACAGTCACATGGTCCAAACGCTTTATCTATACCAAGCCGATGGTCCCAACCTCTCGTACCCAATCGCACGACCCTAACATCCCGCACCTCGTTGAACACCCAAATTGGCGTACCCACGACCACACCTTGACATCCCACACTCAGTTGAGATAGAGGGAGGAGATGAGTGAGATAGAAGGGAAATGGAGAGTGAGGGGCAAAAATGATTTTCATTTGCAATAAGAAGATGACAATGGGAGCTGGTATATTAGGATTAGGGTTTAGGTTGATTAAGTTTTTATTTCTTTATTTTTATCTTGTTTATTTTAAGATTTGGATTTATATTTTTTTTATTAAAATATTTATGTAAATTTTTTATTATTTAAAATATCTTTTAAAAAAAAATTATTTAAAAACAATTTAACTTATTTTTATTTTGGAAAATATATTTAGTTATTTGATTAATTTGTTAATTAATAAAATTTAAGGGTATTTTGTGTTGGGTTTTATGCCCTTATAAAACCATGTCGAACATGTAACACGATTTCATATTGTCAATAAATGTAGAGTCCAAGAACTTTACTTAGCTAGTTAGATAGTAGTATCAATAGTAATAGTTGTAGTATTTTTATGACTGTAGATTTTGGTTCAGACCGGGATTTAATTGGACACTCGTAGTAACACTTGTAGATTTTCTAAATTTAACCTATAGTTTAAGAATATTAATTTTAACCTAAGGTTTGATTAATATGACTAATATTGATGTTGATATTTATTATATTATAAGGTTTAGATAGACCCAATAAGATAATAACACTTGTCTTGTGTATGTTTAATGATAATTAAGTATTTTTGAGGAATAAGTTTATTAAGAGTAATATTTGAATATCCTAGGGTCTGTCAGCAGCTTTGAAATCGTTAGAGGACTTAGTCAAGGCTATTTACTCAATTCAAATTAGGTTGAAAATGTGCAATTTCGTGTTTAAATATTCAGCGTATACCGATATATCCCAGCTATAGGGGGCGATATATCGCAGTACGGGGATACGAAAAACACATAACTTCGCACGATCACCTCGACGAGCCTCGGGCATACTGGCCCAGGCGATATATCACTTACTAGGGGCGATATATCAGCTCCTTTGATGAATTTTTGAATGTTTTTGAAAACGTTCTCATTCTAATCTTTAACCTCTTGATAAGTCCAGCATCGTTCTAACCGAGTCTTCAGCCTCTCCTGAACGATAGTTCAAATATTTTTCAATTAAAAAGCCATTATTTTATTCAAGTTAAATGAAGATCTTTTCATTCTTGAACTCTATAAATATGACCTAGTACCCAGCCATTTATTCATTCATCAAGCTAAGTTCAGAGGCTGCAAGCTGCTAGGTTATTTTTGAGAGTGTAAACACTTGGGTTGGGGATTATAAGCTTAATCATTATAAGCTTACCAAACACTTGGGAAGTAAGGTTTATAGCACATTTCGGTTCGAGGTTTAGATCGGTCATAGAAGCATTCAAGGTATTCCAAACTCTAGTTCATTTTGGTATTGTTTTCCTTAAGTTCTTATAGTTTTCTACTTAGCACCCTAACTTTATTTTTTATTTTTGGATAGGAAATCTAAGATCTTGAACATAAGGTTTTTAGTAAGTATATTCTTGATGGTATAGTTCGTCCATTCTTTTCATTCCTTTTTCTTCAGTATACTCAAGTTTTCATTGATGGTTTTTAGGAGTGTTCCAAAGTCCCAAACCTGTTCTCATATCCCGGTACTTTTGGTAAGGAAAATAGGATAGGATATTATATGTTATGCTATATGTTATCTTATGATTTGTGTGTTATGTTAACTTATGATTTATGTGTTATGTTATGTATGTTGTAGACTTGGGCATATGACTTGTATAACTAACAAGCCTCAATAAATTTATGGGCATATGACTTGCTTAGCTAGCAAGCCCCACAAATCTAATGGGCATATGACTTGTTTAGTCTACGAGCCCCAAGTAATAATGGCCATTATAGTATGTGTGACATATGTTTATGATATGTTTTATTATATGTTGCGTTATGAATTTTATGTATATGGTTTACGTGTTAGGTTTTCCTTGCTGGGCATTAGGCTCACTCCTTTATGTTATTTGTCCAGGAAAATAGCTTTGGTGGCGGGAAAGGTTCTTGGAAGCTTGGGGATGTGTATTGAGGCGGGATGGAATCGATGGACCGAGTGTTCGATTCGAGGATGAAGTCTCTTTAAATTTTATATGTATTTTCCGTACTTTATTATGTAATCCATTTTATTTAAAATTATGTTATGTTTTTCTTTTAAAAACAATGGGATCCCATATCCTACTTTAAATTTTATGTAGTTTAACATTTGTTTTACAAGTTTTTAATGAAGTTATGATTATTTCACTTGTAAGTTTTATTAAAAATTAGTGTCTATGTATAGTAGTCATTAATGGTCCAAAATCTAGAGTAGTTGGGTCATTACAATAAAAGTAGTAGAAATCATTTAGTTTGAAAACTGTGTTGCTTGCTTGTTTTATTACATAGTTATTGAAATAATACAAACATTTATTAAATCTCGAACATATGGATAGTTACAATTATAGTGACTAGGTCACAGTGAATTATAGTTGTAATTATATGTTCTAAAGAATGAGTCCTAAGATTAGATCAATGCATTGGATTTTCACTGATTACGCAAACTACGATATGATCTACTTACACATTGGTGGTGTGATGTCTTGTCCAAGGCATTGAACAAGTAAATAAGATCAGATGTATTTGGTTACATCGAACTAGGACCGATATTGATTATTGATTGATAAATAAATATTGTTGTTATCGAATTTAATCAATGTCAAAACGTTGACCATAGGTTAAGTCGATCTTAATTCTGAGTGATAATATTCTGCTAATTATATTATTTAAATCTTTTGACTTGTTCGTTACCAGCTTACCCTATAGTCTAGCCCAACACTTATGTAACGCCCTGGTTACTCCAAGACAATTACTGTGAACTTTGAACCGTGCTTAACTCGCTAATCAAGTTCTTTGGTTATAAACGTGCATCTAGGTGTTATTAATATGTTAAGGTGGAAAAATCCAATCGAAAGGAAATGATATATTTTATTTAAACATAAAATTGTTCATGGGTACACAAAAACGTTTACAAGTTATTTACAATTCAAAACTGTCATTACAGTGTAAATTTACAACCCGCCGACCTAAGCGGAAAAAATAGGGTTAACCCTTAGTCCCTATGAGAAACTCCTTGGCCGTGGTGGTCAAGCGGCCGCATATGTACACATCACCACCTAAGCTCTCCACGCATATGTACACATCATCGAACTTGGGGTCGGTCCTGCACTAATGCTCATGATGAGTCATTCAATGCAGATGTCGATTAGATATAATATTTTATTGGCTCTGCATTCATGACGCTTATGCCGCTTCTGAGTCATAGGTCGATAATATATGACCAATGCTCAGTATCGCTGTTGAACTTGACTAATTAGTCACAGCTTCACAGACGGATCTGACACCATTGCCGATTCTGACTAGTAAGTCAGTGCCATTCACAAGTAAGCAAGATTTGCTAAGCATTTGATATGCAGTCACTATCCACATTTAAACACTCAACATGCCTCAATAATAACCATGCACGTCACATATGGGGTGCACTTTTCTTACCTCTGGTTCAAGCGAGAAATAGTAAAAGAACGACCCTTGAGAATGATCGACCTTTTGATTCCTTAGCGGTTACCTAGCCATAACCAATATAAACTCCCATCAATAAAATGAGTAATAAAAGGTTCCCGGACCAAGACCTAGCCTCCGGGACATCGAATCCTACTAAACCGGGTAGTAGGAACGATCTCGAGGCCTAAGGTTTGAGTTCCCATGATCAAAACACTACTTCGTCCACAAAAACCCTCAAGCGCCGCGACCCCACCTCTCTGAGCCGCAGCCCCCAGCCATGACAGAGGCGCCAGCCTCAGGCACCTGCACCCAACGTCGCGGCCCCTAGGCCCTTCAGCTCCACTGCTCACCTGCACCAAGCTCGGGCCGCGGCGCCCAAGAACAGGGCCGCGACCCCACCTGGAAACTCAGCCATAACCCTAATTTTACACTTCTAAATCCTTCCAAAAACCTACCCAAACATCTCCAAATCCAAAAATCAAAGTTCCCAATGATCTAAAATCATCAAATCCCGAGGCTCAAACAAATAAAAAACTCATCAACACACAAAATCCAAATCAGAGCTTAGAAACTCTAAAACTTAAAGCTTAGATTACCTTTGATTAAGTTGTTTCTCGCTAAATCCTTCGGTCAAGAAGCTTCTAATCTTTCCTAGGATCGCTATGCCTCGATCCTCGCTTGATTCCAACTCTTAAAACCCAAGTTTCCTTCGAAATTGCAACAAATGGTCAAAAAGGATAACGGGTGCGAGAGAAAAGGTGTTTGAATGTAGTTTTCCTTCTGATAGGTTACTTCAAGCTTAAGTAATCTCAAGTACATCCTAATGCTCGGGGTCCCAAAAACGTCCCTGGGGGCAAAATAGTCAAAACTCCCATAATTTCCTCATGATCTCACTAACTCCCAATGTATCATTAGATAATCATTCTCATTATCCAATATCCCAATAATTGACCCTGTTATGACAAAACCGCTAACTTGCATCCTAAGATCGTCTCATGTCGATTAGCTCGAACATATCCATATAATAATTAGATCTCATCCATAAATCACAAACATGCACCAAAATATACAAATATGCCCTCAACGGGCCAAATTACCCAAATGCCTTTATAATGAAATGTGGACCCACATGCATGCATTTAACATCATATTATAATATAATTCACATAAACATGCATATAATAACTTAATGGCATAATAAATTAATTATGGCATTCCCGACCTACTAATCCAATCATTAAACCGCATTAGGGATTTTGGGGCATTACAACTTACATCTTGGAAATTTAGTAGTGTAATTGAGTGGTAGTATTATTCATATATATTAAATCTAGGGACATCTACAAAAATGCACTAATAGTTAAAAAAAAATATGAAAAATACGGTGCATTACAAAAATACAGATATTTTGGATAAAAACACGGAGTGGCAAAAGTGTAAATATGGAGTGACTTATAAATTATAAATAAAAGTAATAAATACAATTTTTTGTGATCGACGTTTACAAACATGTAAATATCTGCTACAAAATTGTAAATAATATTTACAAAAATTAGTTTTTGTACATAAAACTTACGAACAAATTCGTAACTAATTTTTTTATTTTTGTAACAATAGTTTACAAATCTAGTTTCATAACTAGGAAATATATTTTTGTAACTAAAATTTACAAAAATAATTTATAGTTAAGAAATCGTAACCAAAATTTACATAAAAACATTATACTTTTCCACATGTTACAATATTGTTCTAAAAAATTACAGGAACCATCAAATTTATATTATACAACTTAAAAATATAAATTTAAGATATTCATTATTTATAAAACACTTTGTTATATATATATATTTATATAAAAATGCAGTTACAGAGTAGTGAATTACAATAATTTTGTAAACAAGTTTACATTTTTGTAACAACAGTTTGCAAAACTAATTTCACAATCAAGAAATTTATGTTTGTAACTAATATTTACATAAATATTTATAAATTTATTTACAAAACTAATTTTTTAACTTTAAAATATATTTTTGCAACAAAGCTTAAACTTTGACTAGATTAAGATTTGATTACCTATGATTTTCAAAACAATATAATATTTTTTATCACTATCTCTCCTACAACTATTAATATATGTTACAAAAATTTATGAATATATATATATAATAAAATTGAGAGATCATTTATATCAATTTAAATAAAAATACGACTGTAAACAAATTAATTATAAAAAGTAATATTAATGGAGAGCAAAAAAAAAAGTGAAAAACTCCATATTTAGTTAGAATTTTTGTGTATGATACTAAGACAATTAAATAAGAAAAGTAGAAGAACAAATTTATAGTTGATAGATTCACCGTATTTTAGTAATTACTTTATAATACCGTATAAATAAATAAAAATTAATTGCCGTATAGGATGTAATTTTCCCTTAAATCTATAACTTCTATATGAGAAGTGAAAATATGATTTCCTTAATTTCTTTGTTCAAAAGGTTAAATGAATGAGATCTTATTTCTGTGATTAAGTTCACGAAAATATCATTTATAAGGAACTTAGTGGAAGTTAAGGATAAAATACTGATGAGGGGTAAAATGGTAATTTGCACCCAGCTCGTTAGTAAGTCTTCGATAGAGGATTGACTGACAGTAATGGTTATAACAATGGATAACGTATTTATGGTTTGGAAAATGTGTTCTATGAATTCAAAAGTTCAATTCCGAGTCTATAGTGGAGTCACGAGGGATTAATAAGGTAGTGAAATTATTCGTAAATAAATTCATGGTAACTTATTGGAGCTTGATTTCATGGATCCATGGTCCCCGCATTACCTTTGAGTAAATAATCTAGAATGTCTCAATTAATTGATTTAATTATCAATTAGGATTTTTAAAGTTGACTAGGTCAATTTTGGAAAATTTACAGAGATATGAGATTTAGAGAATAAAAGAGAATTTTGGGTAATTTTACTAATATTGATAAATTGGTGTTAATATAAATAAATAATATTAAATCAAGTTTCAAATTATAATTAGTTAATTTGAATAAGGAATTAATTAATTAATTAAAAATTAATCAAATAAAATGTTTTGAATTTAGGCCCAATTGAGATTTAAATTCAAAACAAAGAGATTGAGCCCAAGTTCATTTGTGGGAGCCCAAGACTTTTATTTTTTGTTTATTATTTTAATTAATTTAAATTTAAATAAAGCTCATTAAGTTGCCTATATAAGGAATATGATATCTAGGGTTTTCGTAAGGAAGTCAGTCTCAGTTGATTCATTGGGTAAGTGAAAACCTAGACACTCTAATCCTTTCTTAGCCACTATCTCTTCTTCTTCTCTTCTAGATCTATATCTTATGTGTTGAGAACCATCCCACACTAGTTCTAGGTTGATCAAAGGCTTGGTGAGGAAGACTATGTTGTTAATCTAGTTCAATCTCTTGATAATACTCTGCTACCGAAAGGAATCAAGGGTTAGAGAGATTGAAGGAAGGAGTTGTTCCAGTTCCACTGCGCAATGTAAGTTTTTACTTTACTCTGTATTTATATCAATTTCATAGGAGAATGTTCTAGGGATTTGCATGTTTGTTTGATAATATGTAAATTGCATGAAAATAAATAAAGATCATGCAATAGGTATTTCCTACATTTTGGTCATATTAAAAAAAAATTGACCAAAATCGGGCTCAGTGTATATTTTTTTATCTATTTTGCAAAATGCAGGGTTCAAATTGTCATTTAATAAAACATATGGCTTGATCGGTAACTTTTGCATAACTGATTAGTAATTTTTGTGTAATACATGGTCCATAATAGTATTTACCCTAAAAATAAAGGAGTATTTGACAAAATATATATTTTTTGAGAGTCGCTTTATAAAGTAACAGTTTTTTGTACTCAATGCCTTGTTGAAAATTCTTGATACTTTATCTGTCCAAAGGCTATTTTGTAAAAAATATAAAAAAAAATGATATTTTACAAAATGCATTAATATAGGGTCATTCTCAACAATTTAAGTTAATTCATGACATACATAATTTATCTTTCCAAAATAAAGGAAATCAATATTATTTTTACATATATATATATTTTTAAAATTTTAAGATTTTTAACAAACAAAAAATAGATTTTTAGTACTTTATTAATCAAAAATTAATTTTTATTTATGATTTATTTCTATTATTTAACAAAGAAATTTATTAATTTCAATTATTACCATTTTGTATTAGTGAGTTTTGCTGTAGAGAAAAATAAAAAATTTAAAATATAATTTTTATACAAAATTAATGATGTTGACCACCAATTTGGTCAACAAAACTGAGTAAAATAAATGACGATAAATGGTAAAAGAGCTGAACTGAAATAAATGACACATAAATTTTATAGTGGTTCGGCTCCAAGAGTTGGTAAGGACCTATGTCCACTTACACTTTTATTAATCACGAAAGTCTTAAACTCAAGATCATAAAAACAAGATTCAACAGAGTTTCTTAAGCCTTAGAGAAATAACACCATTGATTGGGTTTCTATATGTAAAATGCGCATCCAAAATAATGATTGTGACATGTCTCTATTTATAGAGCCTCTAGTGGGTCATACAAGTATGAAATGGGCTCTACACACATAATAAGGGTCTTTTCACAACTGAATATGTAATAAAAGAATATGAGAAGATACATTCAAATTACAGTTAAATAAATATCTCATAAAATGCAGGTTGGTCTGGTCGGTTAGGCTGCTGCTGGGAATTCCTTTCGACCAGAGTGCCTTCAAGTAGATATAGCTTGCACGTAGTTGGCTTATACTCTTCGATCAATAACCTTTAGCTATATTAGATTATCCCTGAGGAGGGTAACTCTTCATCTTTTGGTCTAGTATAATCGACCAGGCCTAGTAACATTAATGCTTCTTGTTGCCACGTGTCATTTCGTCATGCCACATCACCATGTTTATTTTTTGGATAAACAAATGATTTTCTACAGTAAATTTGCAACAATATAATTGTTTACCCAAAAAAGATTCATCTGATGATGTGGCAAGACTAGTACGCACGTGGGATGCGCATGACCATTTAAGCAGTTACGTTTCTGGTCGACCATCGACCAGAGGGGAATTCACTCGGCAGAAGGCATATGTCATAGTCGACCAGGCTGGTCGTAGTATATCAGATATTTTCTAAAGATATTTGATCTTGCATTTATGTAATAATTATATTTTCCATTATGATTGAGATATGCTTGTATTGAATGTAATCAAGGCCCATTGGCCCATGAGGAGATCCTTGAGTCTATAAATAAGACTCAAAGGATTCACGAGAATGATCTTTTTGGGATCACTAGAGAGAGAATTATTGTTTTTACGCAATTCTTTGTAACTATCATTGATCTTGTGAAACTCAGTAAACCCTAGTTTACTGATCACAGTTTTTCATCACGTTAATAAGAACACTAAGTGGACGTAGGCCAATACCATCATTTGGGGCCAAACCATTATAAATCCTTGTGTCATTTGTCTTTTTGGCTTGAATTCATCTCATTTCTATTGTTTTATCTAACTCTGTGTCGTTGACCAAATCGAGGGTCAAAATTTTGGTGCTTTCCCTGAGAGCTTGAACTCAAGACCTCCAAGAAGAAAAAGGGCCAAAACAACTAGGAAAACTGGCCAAACCTCTGGTAATGCGCCAACCCAACCTCTTCCACAAGGTGTGGCTGAGGATGAGCCACAAGTGGAATTGGAAGAGGAGGAGATGGATTCTGAAACTTTGAGAAAGACTTTGATTGTGCTGCAAGAAGAATTAGCCAATTTGAGGGCTAATAAAGAGAATGTGGCTGAAACAATGGTGTTGCAGTAAAGGGAGATTGATAGGCAGCGCCAAGAGTTGAATGAGCGGCAGGCTGACATGGACCGCCGATAGAGGGAAGCTGATAACTCTACAAAATAAAGTTATTTTACCATATTTTATTTGCTAATTGTTGCTTAGTTCTTGTGTTCTTAATTAATTTATTAAGTTTTTAAGTAATTTTGAATTTATTAGTCTTATCATGATTTTATATACTTTTGAGTATTTTTATAGCTATTTTATTATAATATGTTGTAGTTTAATTATTTGAAATTAGTATTTTTAGATTAAAAGTTAAAAATGTAATTTTATTGAACTTAATTGCCAAAGTAAATTAAATTTTAATTAATATTTTCATGGATTTAATATGGCTTAATTTGTAATTGAAAATATTTGATTATAATTTAATATTTACTTATTTTGTTGGATGAACTTTGCATTTTTTGTATGCTTGATGTAACGCCCCAACTCCAGGGACCGTTACGGTGTGCCTTGTAAACAGTGCTAAACTCGCTAATCGAGTCAGTTGGCCAAAATCGTGTAACTAAGTATGATTAGCGGTTTGGGGATTAAAATTTTTGGTTAAGATGTAACGTTTCACTAGAACGTTTAATATATACACTGGGATCCCAAAAATATAATTTCAGAGTCTATTACAGACAAATATTTACAACAGGCCGTTCTAAGCGGCAAAACAGGGTTCAACCCTCGTTCCTCTTTAAACCTCGGCCGTGGCAGACGAGCAGCTGCATATGTACACGTCATCACCTAAGCTCTCCAACTCAAGGATGGTCCAGCTTTCTTTTGCCTTTACCTGCACCACATAGCACCCGTGAGCCGAAGCCCAGCAAGAAAACACAATAAAGCATGATATAATATCAACAATGATCATAATAATCATTCAGGTCTATCAGTCCAAAACAGGTAGGTGACAGTAGCCAAAGTCACAAAAATGGGTATAACTCCTTCTTGCCATGTGACGATAGGGTCATCAGGGCTTAACTGATATGAGAACCTTTCATAAGTTTGAACAGGATAGGTGTGTGGTGAATAGTCACCAACATAACCTTTCCCCATGACCATAGAGTCATAACCTTGGAACAACGTTCCCTAGCCATGTGACAAACAGTCATCGGGGCCATATGCCCTGGCTTTGATCATCTGGTCTTAGACCAGGCAAGCGCTTATAAGTTCATCGACTTTATGATCGGTCCAGCATTAATGCCATAGAGCCATTCAATGCATGTTCATTGACTTTAGGTTCGGTCCAGCATTAATGCCATAGAGCCATTCAATACATGTTCATCGACTTTAGGGTCGGTCCAACATTAATGCCATAGAGCCATTCAATGCAAGTTCATCGACTTTAGGGTCGGTCCAGCATTAATGGCATACACAAGTAAGTCATGCCACCAAACATATATCACATGTTCAATATCCATAAACAAGGTATTCAACATGCTTACTAAACAAGTACTAGTACAATTAGGATCATGCATAAACACAGAGATTCAAGCTCTGAACGATATCATACCCAATAAACAAAGCATGTCCTAATCACATGTTTCTCATGCATCATATGCATAACACTTAACAGTCCAACATGCACCAATAATAGCCATGCATGTCATGTTTAATAATCAACCAACACGCATCAAGAATAGCCATGCATGTTACATATACACAGGGTGCAGTTTTCTTACCTTGGGTTCGAGCAAGAATTAGTAAAAGAAAGACCCTTGAGAATGATCAACCCTTTGATCCTTTAGCGGTCACCTAGTCATAACCAAATATGGAATCCCATCAATAAAATAAATCATAAAAAGGTTTATAATCTAAAACCACACTCCCGGGATTCATCCTGCACTCTCGGGAATCTTAATATGCTCAAACGGGGCAAAGGAACCAAACCCCGAGCCTTAAGGATCATTCCGAGCCCTAAAATACGTTGATCGCCAAAATGTAACACGCAAGTATACGCGGTCTAATCAAGTAATATATGATAAGTAAAGTGTCGATCCCACGAAGACTGCTATTAATTACCAATAAGTAACCTCTAATTCTAATTGATTTGAATAATAATTTCATATTGATAAATAAGATAACTATTACTAAAAATTAAGAAAACTACTAAGCACTTAAAGAAATGCAGAGATGAAATTTGATTTAATTCAAATAGATGCAAAAGTTAGGGCTTTAGTTTCATCAACCATCCACTTATGATTTCTAACCAATTCTCAAGATTTCTTAAGTCTATTGTGGTAGCAGATTTCAATTATAAATTATAGTCTTATTAGGATCTATAATTCTCTACAATATACTATTTCCTACGTCTCTGTGGTAAATCAATATATTGCAGGCTTTAAACACATAATCCCTAAACTACACAATTCATAAAAGTACTTTCGTCTAATATGAAATTGTGATTATTTATCTATAGCATAATTATCCTTTTCTTTTCAGAGTTTAGGTTAAAATCATATAAACATGTAAATGATGATCAAACATTCACAAGCATTAAGCATATGATAAATAATCCACAGCAGAAGAAAGAACTTCAGGAAAATTTCATTAAGATATCAAAAGTTTCAAGAAGAATCCACTAAAATCCTAATAACAAAATTAGTTCAAAGCATACATAATGAAATCAATCAAATTAAATATAAACATAAACATCAGTAGAGAAATTACAGAAGAGAATAAGAATTCAAACTCTAGGTCTTCAATGTTTTCCTTCTGCCTCTAATGACTTCTCTCCTCTCTAAAAATCAAATCCCCCAAATAATTAACTCTAAAAACGTATTTAAATCAAAACCCTAAAAAAATCTAACAAATTCGACAATCTGAAATTCACGCTCAGCCACACGCGCTGCAGCCCTAGCATCCGGGTGCCGCGGCGTGCATCTATGCCCAGCGCGCCTCTCTTTGACTTCAGCAAGCGCCGCAGTGCGTCCCTTAGGCGCCGCGGCCCTTCAAAGATCCCAGAAGTTTCCTTCTCTGTTTCGCCCTTGCGCCGCAACTCTCCATTCAAGCGTCGCGGCCCCTCTAATTCTTCCAAAATCTTGATTCCAAACTCCAAATCTACCAATTATCTCCACAAATGAGTCTTCAATTTTCTTCTTGTCGACTTTTAACACAAATTTCCCAATTTCAGCTACTTTTTCAGTCATTTCCCAAACTTCACGATTTCTTCTCCTATTTCCTGCAAACATACCAAAACAAGCATAATACCGCAACACACTCCACCAAAATGACTCAAACTTACCCTAAACACATGTTAAAACTATGCTAAAAACGGACTCATCAAATTCCCCCAAACTTGACTTTTACTCGTCCTCGAGTAAACCAAAACAAACAACTCAACAAACAACAAGAATAGAAACACACACATTTTTGAATCAAGCCAACAACAATACTAAGCCTCAAGCTATGACAAATAACTCACTTATATAATCTTCAAGAAACTCAACTTGTAATCCAGAATTTCAGTTGAAACATTCATTCCATTCAATTAAACAACAAAAATAAAAGCTCTCAAAATCATAATTAACAATTAATATGTAATCGAATTCATTTATGCTCACTAAATTCCCATTCCAATCCACAACCAAATAATATCCCATAAGCTTGCTATACTTTCTAATCTCCACTAATGTAGACAAAACATGCTCAGAAATCAATAGGTCTTTTCAAGCTTATAACTGAATGGCTTAGGCAAAGGTGGATGAGAAAGTCATTTAAGCTCAACATATACCATGAACACTAACCAACAAACTCTACATTAAATACAAATCACAAGTCCAATCCCACAGTTCCCAATATCTTATCATTTTGAGAGAAATTGCATAAACAATTTTTTTTTCATTTAACATTACACTCCCCCAAACTTATTCCTTGATAATACTAGTTGGAGTGTAATGTTATCTCATCATTGAAATATATTTTTTTCTTTCTTTTCTTTTTTTTTCTTTTTTTTTTTCTCTCAAAATGTATTTTTTCATTGTTAACACAACTTGCCATACATAACCCCCCATTACAAATCAATCCCAATTATCATTCATATGTTCATGGTATACACAAGAGAAAGACAAAATAATAGTTAGGTTTTCAATTTATTAACTCAAAGCAAATGTCAATCAATAAAAGGTCAATTTAGGCTCAACAATGGGTAACTAAGGATTAAACATATCAAGGTTGGCTTGAAAGGCTCAAACGGTCCAAAAAAAATTGCCTAAATCATTTTTCTAAGCATGTATGACCTAAGATTTCGCCTCAAAAAGCAAGCAAACAAGTTCGAGGATAAACCAATCCAATCTTCCCTTCCTATTTCAAACTTAGCAAGCATAAAGTTTATTCCATCACAAAAAATTTATCAAAATCATGATTAAGTTCTCAATTATTTAAGTGTTTAATAAAAATAGAACAAAATATTCAACCAAGCACACAGATTTATGTTTAGCTTTATTCCCATTCAATTTACACAGTTCATCATTCAATCATATTATCATTGGCTAATCATTGGTAACTTGATTCAACTCACACCCTAAACAAAACACGACTAACACAACTAAAACCAAAACAACACAACACAAAAACCAACAACAATAAATCTCTTCCCCCAAACTTAACCTAAACATTGTCCCCAATGTTTGAAAACAAAATAAAATAAGACAAAAGTAAAGGAAAAGAGACTTACCAAAGACATTTAAAATGGTGGAGGCGGCGGCGGTGGCTGATACGGGACAAACTGAGATGGTAAAGGAAATGGAGCCACATCCTCATCATTCCGGAGAGACCACCGATTGACCAATGCATTTAGTTGGTCCACGTGAGCAATTTGATACTCACTTTGTTGCGCCATGTATTGCTGCATATGGTGCTGCTGTGCAATCTGATAATTGTTCTGCTGAACCAAGTACTGAAACTGATTCTGCATCAGTTGCATATATGGATCAAAAGGACTAGCCGTAGGTTGAACATGCGGCTGTACAACCGGTACTTCTTGCGCATGCTCCTCCAGACTCGTACCCTCCATATCCACTTCATTATCCTCTTCGTCAACTTCATCTACTCTGGGTCTCTTATCAACGGCACACTGCCAAGGTGGTGGTGCTACTAAGGACGGTAGTTCATACCCCATCACCCTATTCTTAGAAATTGCCGACATGGGTTTCCGAACAACATCACTTCCAAACATAACCACTCCATAAGTTCGGCATAAATCGGTGATTAAGGAACCATGACCTAATCCTCCCGTAGTAGTCAACATACTGATATCCTTCATACTCTTCCTAACCACTCGCCCTACATCAATTGTCATGCCAGTCATAATGGCATAAACCAACAACAGCCGCTCCTTGTTGATATCTGACATATGGGTTGTCGGCATTAGCCTTGCACTCACAAAGTGCACCCAAGCCCGTGCCACATGATTCAATTGATAGCGCCATAAATATTTCGGCACACCACCAACAACAGTAAACCGAGCTCCCGGTATACTTAAAGTTTTCGCCACTTGGACCCAATTAATATCATCTCCATGAGCCCATTGATGATATTCATCATCCTCCCATTCATACGTTGGCATACCATATAATTCAGCAATAGCGTCTATACCAACCAGAACTTGAACACCTCGAACAAATACGTCTACATTCTTCATCTCCAAATAGTTTGCATAAAATTCCAACACCACTGACAAGCTGGCATGACTAACATCCTCTGAAACAAACATAGCCCAACCCCTTCTTTGAATTTCCCCCCTAATTTCTTCATAAGTGGAGAGTTCACATGGTGATTCCGTATATTCAAAACCCCGTTCACTGATTACCTTCCTCTTACGAATCCTTGTATAGCGCTCAAAAGCGGCCTTACTTACAAATTTTGTAACATCATAATCTGGGGGTGGTTCGGGTTCCTTAGAAGTGGATGGCCTAGAAGAAGATGGTCTATTGGTGTTCCTAGAAGAGGATGACCTAGAAGGATTTCTTTTAGGTCCCATAATATGCTACGAAAAATTGGACAGCACCTCCCCTGTTCTTGCAATATTCCCCCAATTCCAAATAACTTTTCAAACAGAGCAAATCAATGCACTACAATACTACACTATCCCCACTATACTCTTCAATCAAAAATCCCTTCTTTGCCTTCTATATAAAGAAATTACCAACAAAAATATGATTATTTGGAGAAACACTTACTTGACAATGATAATCTCCTCTTGAACTCTCCAATTGCACCAAGTAAGCATAAAATCACCACTCCAATTGATAGAAAATGAAAATTTAGGGATTGAAGAAATTTTGGGGATTTAGGGATTTCAAAATCAGATTAGGAAGTGGGAAGGAGAAAAGAATATGTGGCTGAATTTATATGTGGATTCAAGAGATAATAAGGAGATTGAGAAGAAATTTCTGGGTAGAAGAAAGGAATTTAGAGAGAAAATGGAGAGAAATGGGTTGTGGATTTTTTTCTAAATGGGGAGAATGGGAAAAATGGAAAAAGGAAACCCCCTTTAAGGCTCGGACCCGCATACGCGTCGCGGCGCGCTCCTCCAAGCACTACGGTGCGCCTCAAATTCTGGATTCTGGAAATTTTCTAAGCGTCGCAGCCCTTCCCATAGGCGCCGCGGCGCGCTCCTCCTTACCGAGCCTCCTTCTCTGACTTTGTCAAGGGCCGCGGCTCTTGTTGCATGCGCCGCAGCCCTCTCTCCAGAATGCCAAATCTTCATTCTTTTTTTTATTTTTTAGAGTTTTCACGATTTCCACGGTTCTATTACATAAAAAAAAAAACTAAAAAAATAAATAATAAGTCCAACCACAACTAAAAAAAAACTAAAAATTGTTCATACTTTTTACAAACTAATTGAACTAAAAATTAAAAATAAACATAGGAATGCCTCCTAAGAGCGATGTCGTTAACGTCATTTAGCCGGACGCTGCTTTAGTCTTCAGATCAAATCAATTCCAACTCGACCACGGACCTACATGTCTCCACCGGACCCTCCAAGTAATGCTTCAATCTCTGTCCGTTCACCTTAAAATCTCCCGTTTTTTCACTATGAACTTGTACTGCTCCATAAGGAAGTGAAAAGACTACCGTATACGGTCCAGACCATCTTGACTTCAATTTTCCAGGAAAAAGTTTAAGCCTAGAATTAAAGAGCAAAACTTTATCCCCTGGTTGAAAATCCTTCCTCAATATTCTCTTATCATGAAAATCCTTTGATTTCTCCTTATATATCTTCGCATTCTCATAGGCTTCATTTCAAAATTCCTCAAGTTCATTTAACTCCATAAGCCTATTCTGCCCCGCCATGAAGAGATCAACATTCAACTTTTTCACAGCCCAATAAGCTCTATGCTCCAGTTCCACCGGTAGATGACAAGCCTTACCAAACACCAATCGATATGGTGACATACCAATTGAAGTTTTAAATGTCGTGCGATAAGCCCAAAGTGAATCATCGAGCTTCTTCGACCAATCCTTCCTCGAAGTATTTACTGTCTTTTCCAAAATACCTTTTATTTCTCTATTCGATACTTCAGCCTGGCCATTTGCAATTGGGTGATAAAATAACGCCTTTCGATGATGAACACCATAACGAGCACAAAGAGCGGTGAACCACTTTTTGCAAAAATGACTGCCCCAATCACTAATAATAGCTCTTGGAGTACCAAATCGAGTGAAGATATTTTTATGAAGGAATTTAATAACTTCCTTCCCATCACAAGTAGGAGTTGCTGTGGCTTTTACCCATTTAGAAACATAATCCACCGCAAGAAAAATATACTTGTTATTATACGATGATGGGAAGGGTCCCATAAAGTCGATCCCCCATACGTCAAATAGCTCAACTTCCAAAATACCGGTCATCGGCATTTGATCTCTTCTTGATATGTTCCCAGTCCGTTGACAACGGTCACAACTCTTGACAAAATCATTAGCATCCTTAAATAATGTAGGCCAGTAAAACCCACTTTGCAAAACCTTCGCAGCTGTTCTTGTTCCGCCAAAATGACCACCACAATGCAAACTATGACAATGAGTTAAGATTGACAACATCTCCTCCTCAGGAACACATCTTCGAATAACTTGATCTGGGCAATGCTTATACAGAATAGGCTCCTCCCAATAATAATGCTTCACCTCCGAATAAAATTTCTTTAATTGTTGCTTTGTCATTTCAGGGGGTATAACCTTAGCAGCCAAATAATTTACATAATCCGCAAACCATGGAACCTCCTTGCCAACATTCACTTCGAACAACTGCTCATCCGGAAAAGCATCATTAATCTGAACTTCTTTATTAAGAGAAGTTACCCCAACCTCTAAATGAGACAGATGATCAGCCACCAAGTTCTCAGTACCTTTCTTATCCTTAATTTCCACATCAAATTCTTGTAATAGCAAAATCCATCGAATAAGACGAGGCTTGGAATCTTTCTTAGTCATAAGGTACTTTATTGCCGAATGATTCGTATAGACTACCACCTTATTTCCAATAAAATATGGACGGAACTTATCGAAGGCATAAACTATGGCTAGAAGTTCTTTTTCCGTTGTTGCATAATTTAGTTGAGCATCATTTAAAGTTCGACTAGAATAGTATATAGTTTGAAATACCTTGTCCACTCGCTGCCCAAGAACCGCTCCAACCGCATAATCACTAGCATCGCACATAAGCTCAAATGGAAGGTCCCAATTAGGTGTACATACTATCGGCGCTGAAATGAGCTTCTCCTTGAGAGTCTTGAAAGAAATCAAACAATCATCATTAAAATCAAAAGGAACCCCATTCATCAACAAGGTAGACAGCGGCTTTGAGATCTTAGAGAAGTCATTGATAAATCTCCGATAAAACCCCGCATGGCCCAAGAAACTCCTCACTCCCTTAACTGAAATTGGAGGTGGCAAATTCTCTATAGTAGAAATCTTGGCCCGATCCACTTCAATTCCTTTCTTAGAAATTTTGTGCCCCAATACAATGCCTTCATTAACCATAAAGTGGCACTTTTCCCAATTAAGCACCAAATGCGACTCCTCACACCTTCTCAACACCATCTCCAAATTCGTCAAACACGTGTCAAAAGAGGACCCATATACCGAAAAATCATCCATAAAAATTTCAATCCCCTTTTCAACCATGTCAGAGAATATTGCCATCATGCACCGTTGAAATGTGGTTGGTGCATTACATAACCCGAATGGCATCCTCCGAAAAGCAAAAGTCCCATAAGGACATGTAAAAGTTGTCTTTTCTTGATCCTCCGGTGCAATTACGATCTGGTGATAGCCCGAGTACCCATCTAGAAAACAATAGTAATTATGCCCCGCCAATCTATCCAACATTTGATCAATGAAAGGCAAAGGAAAATGATCTTTCCTCGTTGCCTTATTCAACTTCCGATAATCAATACATATCCTCCAACCCGTCACCGTCCTAGTTGGAATCAGTTCATTGCTTTCATTCTTTACCACCGTCATACCCCCCTTTTTTGGTACTACTTGCACTGGACTTACCCAAGCACTATCAGAAATAGGGTAAATCACTCCAGCATCCAACCACTTCAAAATATCTTTCCTCACCACTTCTTTCATTGTTGGATTAAGCCTTCTCTGAGCGTCAATAATTGGTTTCGCCTCATCTTCCATAAGAATTCTATACATTACTGTCGATGGACTAATTCCACTTATATCAGCCAAAGTCCACCCTATAGCAGTTTTATGAGCTCGTAACACTCTCAACAATTTCTCCTCTTCAACCTCCGAAAGAAATGATGAGACTATAACTGGAAGAGTCTCTTTTTCCCCAAGATACGCATAGCGGAGATGGTCCGCTAAAACTTTCAATTCTAAAACAAGTGGCTTCTGAATTGATGGTAATGGTCTGTCTGGTCCTGCACCTAATTCTTCAGATGCATGCTTCCTTCAGCACCAGCCGTACACCACCATTTCCTCTCCAAAGCACTGCCTCACCGAAGCCCACCGTGGGCCTGCCAATCCAGCCGGCCCAATCTCACCACTTTTCCCAGCCGCCTGGTCCCCTGCCACAGCCCACCTAACCACTTTTCCTTGTTCCCTTGTCCCATAATACCCAAAATTGCCAACTTTTTACCCATTTTTCTACACATTTTTCACCACAACATCATCATTACACCCTATAAATTACCTCTACATACCATATTTATTTTATTTAATTAATCTAATCAATTTAAATTGATTATTTTAATAATCTCATTTTGGCTATAAATATGGAATTTCAAGACCATTTTTGGGTGCTTAATTTTTGGGTTACCATCTTCTTTATCTCATTTTCTCTCCATCATTCCCTCTTCCATTTTGGGTTTTTTTCAAGAGCATTTTCAAGTATGTATGTCATTTATTTTGTAATTTCTACTCTAGTTATGTGCTTCTAATATTTTGCATAAGATTATTAAGATTATGATGAAGCAACTTATAACTAGGTAATATTTATGTTGTATGTTAATTTCCCTTGTAATGCAACAAAGTTTATGGATTTTTCTTCTTCATATATGTCTTTCATCTTTAATATCTCATATTTTGGATTGTTAGATAATATGCACTTTGTTCTTCATTTTGCAAAAAAACATAATATTCTTTGTGTAAGATGTGTCATTAAATTGTACACATCCATGCTTAGAATAAAAATATTATGTTTTGCCTTATAAATAATGTTATTTGATTTTTTGTTGTTTCATTAGGTTGATTCACATTAAATACTTTGAAATTATAATTTTTGAAAAATGAAGAAAAATCCTATCTTTTTAGAAGTAATTTGTGCTTAAAATTATAAATCTATTTGGAAAATGATAGTTTGAATTATTTTAACTATCACTAAAACTTGGGAATCAATATACTAATAAATATTATTAAACTTACATTTTGTGGATTCTAGTATCTTAATAATATTTTCTTTTAACACTTATTTTCAAATCATTATTGGTTTATTTTTATTCTCTTAAATAGCTTTATTTTTCAATCTTTTATTTTATGTTCATAATATTAAAACTCATCAATATTTGGAGCTAGGTTAGAATTTATTACTTTTGATTTAAAATAGTTTTCTTTTTTATTTTAGACAACTCCTTTGGGTTCGATCTCGTGCTTACACGAACACTATATTCTATATACGATTTGTGCGCTTGCGAGTATAAATTTTTAAAACATACCCGTTTTGGGTCCATCAGATGCCACTACTGCCTTGGAGGCAACCATTCAGTTGGCACAAGGACAGCCTGCACCTGCCTCCCAACCGGATCGACCACCTAGTACTCACCCACAATAAAATCCACAATCAGATCATCCCCAACATTACCACAATCTGCCATAACTGGCAAACCCTCAGAGGCCAGAGCAACCCCCTACTGCTCAACAGGAGAGGCCATTCTAGGATCTTGAGCAGCAACTACTGTCTCACGTTGGTCGAGATAACCCCCAGCTGCAAAGGCAGAATAGGGCCGAACAACATCCTAGAAGCCCTAGACGCCAGACTGCTGAGGAACAAAACCCTCTGAGCAGAAGACAGCGTCCTTTGCAAGTGGAAGACAGGTGGAGTTAGGCTCTACGGTCAGGGGTCCCCCACGACATAACGCAGACCTCCACCTATCAGTCGGGACATTCCATTAAGGAGAGAGGGAAATAGTGTGAGCAACAGGTCGCACCATCATCAGTCACAATTTAGAGATGGCCATGATTATAATGAGGCGGATTCTGGCAGGAGAAATGCTGGACGACAGTGAGAAGAGAATGGTGAAGCACAAAACCCTCCACCAAGGGAGAACCTACCAATAAGCCAAAATGATGGGGGGGCAACCTAAACAGCCTAACATTTTTGATCGACTGGGTACGAGCGAACAAAGGCGTAGGGAGGAAGATCTAAGGGATGTCCTCAATGATAGAAGGGAAAGACACGACGAGTACTTCCCCCAGCACCGATCGCTCCAATAGTACCAGATGTTGTACAGGCCCAGCTCGATGCTTTAAATCAGGCCGTCCAATAACTGGTTGGGAACTGGACATCCCATATAGAGTTTGACCGGAGAAAGGGCACTCCATTTGTGCAAAGAATCGCTATGGCATAGACTCCAAGCAAATTTAAAATGTCGGTCTTGCCCAACTCACTTGGATTAGAAGATCTTGTATCTCACGTTAACAAATTCGAGATATAGATGGACATCCAAAAGGTGTCAGACGATGCTCGATGCTGAATTTTTCCGGCAACTTTATCCGAAACTGCCCAAGAGTGATTTTTCAAATTCCCTCTGGCCAGTATAGTTTCTTGGGAAATGTTCATAAATGAGTTTTATGGACAGTTCTATGCTGGTCGGGTAAATCTAACCGAGGCCAATCAGCTGGTCAAAATTCACCAGAAGGAAGGAGAGACCCTGAATGGGTATGTTCAACGATTCATGCGAGCAGCTTCTGGGGCCAAGACAGTTGGGGATGAAGGAAAGATGATGGCTCTTACTGCTGGGGTACGATGCCACTCATCCCTTTGGAACAGTTTGCGAAAGAATGGAGTCAAGATTACTCAGGAATTTCTGGACCGAGTAGACAGGTACATCAAGCTTGAGGAGGCCATTGCCAATGAAGGGAAATCTCCCACAAATGACCAGGGCCCGAAAGAAGATCCCACCAAAGCCACCAATGGATCTGGGAAAACCAATGGCAACAACAAAAATAATGGAAAGAATGGGGGAAAAAAGGCGAACCACAAGCCGACGACATTTGATAACAAGCGCCCAAAACAAAACAGATATGAGCCAAGGTTCACCAATTATACAGCCCTAGTCAATATCTGAGCGGAGGTGTACCATGCTACTCACACTACTGTTCCCTTTAGGCGACCAGCCCCGATCAGGAAAGATATATCCAAGAGAGATACTACCAAGTTTTTTCGTTTTCATAACGACTATGGCCATGACACCAATGAGTGCAACCAGCTTAAGGATGACATTGAGTTCCTTATCAGACAAGGACACCTGAGGAGGGATGTGTGAGCAACTGAAGGTTCTCAGTGAGAGGTTCAAGGAGGCAATGAGTAAGCACCTGTATGCCAACGCTCGCCCCCTTTACAGCCAGCTCCAGTTGCCGGTACATTGCTGAACATCTGTGGAAGACCACATATAGAAGGTGACAATGGGAAGGTGAGGGAAAGATATGCCCAAACCTTACGTCACGACCAGGATATTGAAATGTTTAACGTAGAGGAGCGAACTCCCAAAAAAGCTCGAACAGAAGAAGAATTAATAACCTTCTCCGAGCATGATGCTTAGAATTTTCAATTTCCCCATTCAAATCCTCTGGTCGTGGATGTCCAGATCGCCAATATGATGGTCAAGCGAGTGTTAGTAGATACAGGAAGCTCAGTCAACCTTCTGTATAATTATTCACTGGAGAGAATGAAATTATCAGTGCAAGATTTGGAACCATGCAACCAAACCATTTATGGTTTTTTCGGCGAAGGGCTCGCCCCAACTAGGTCGATTAGGCTTCCAGTCACAGCAGGGGCTGCACCTGCGAACTGAACATTACTCACTACTTTTATAGTAGTTGATTGTCCTTCTACATATAATGCTGTGATTGGAAGGCCTATTCTAGTTGATTTGCGAGAAGTGACCTCGGTCTGACACTTGGCCATGAAGTTTCCAACTGACACAGGAGTAGCATGCGTGTTAGGAAACCAACAAGAAGTGCGGGAATGTTATAATTCCTCGATCATCAAGGCAAAAAGAGGCAGATCAGGGGAACAAGCCGAGAAAAGGTTGCTTCTGATAAATGAAGTACAAGCCCAATCAGGTGAACAGGTCACCAAATAGGGTGTTGTCCAAAGTGAGGATAGAGACTTAGATCCTGGCTTTGGGGATTTTTAAGAAAATTTTGGACCCATGGAGGACCTTGAGGAGGTCCAATTAGAAGAAACAAATCTGACCAGGGCTATGAAAGTCGGTAAAAACTTAGAGACAACAAAAAAAAACAAATTGGTGGAATTTTTAAAGGAGAACCAAGAGGTGTTTGCCTGGTCGCATAAAGATATGGTTGGGATAGACCCAGCGGTGACCAGTCATGTCTTAAATATAGACAAAAAAAATTCACCTGTACAACAAAAAAGAAGGTTGCTCGACAAAGACAGATCGAAGGCCCTAAAAGATGAAGTCGAGAAGCTAAATGAAAACGAATTCATCAGGGTAGCATTCTATCCATCTTGGGTCTCCAATCTTGTACTAGTTCCCAAGCCGAATGGCAAGTAGAGGACGTGTGTGGATTTCAAAGACCTTAATAAAGCCTGCTCGAAGGATTGTTTCCCACTTCCAAGGATCAACCAGCTAGTCGATGCTACATCAGGGCATGAAATTTTATCTTTCATGGATGCATACTCTGGGTATAATCAGATTAGTACGCATCCACCTGATGAGGAACACACTAGCTTTCGAACAGATATAGGACTTTACTGTTACAAAGTAATGCCCTTCGGTTTGAAAAATGCTGGTGCGACTTACCAGGTCTGGTCAACCATATGTTCAAAGAGCTGATCGGCGTAAGTATGGAAGTATATGTCGATGACATGCTGGTTAAGTCAAAGAAAGCTGAAGAACACATCAAGGACCTACAAGAATGCTTCAACATCTTAAACAAATATCAGATGAAGCTGAACCCCCTCAAGTGTTCCTTTGGCATTGGATCAGGAATTTTTTTGGGATTCCTAGTAAACTCACGAGGAATTGAAGCTAATCCTGAAAAGATTCAAGCACTAATCGAGATGCAGTCTCCTTCCAAGATTAAAGATGTTCAAAGTCTAACTAAGAGGATTGCTGCCTTGAGTAGATTCAAATCCAAGTCAACGGACAAGTGTGTTCCATTTTTTTAACCTACTCAAGGGCAACAATAAGTTTGAATGGATCGAAAAGTGTGAACAAGCTTTTCAGGCGATAAAGTCCCACATGTCACAACCACCAATCTTGTCCAAACCAGTTGAAAAAGACACTCTGTTCATTTATTTGGTGGTTACAGAATATGCTGCTAGTGCTGTTTTAATCATAGAAGAAGACCACACACAAAAAGTAGTGTATTATGTAAGCAAGAGGTTAGTATGAGCAGAGTTGCGGTATCCACCTATTGAAAAGTTGGCATATTGCTTGATTCTGGCCTCTGGAAAGCTGTGACCCTACTTTCAAGCTCACCCCATCGTGGTACTCACCGACCAGCCATTACGACAAGTCTTGCAGAAACCAGAAGCCGCTGGTCAGTTATTAAAATGGGCAGTCGAACTTGGGCAGTTCGACATTTCTTATTCTCCATGAGCAGTTGTCAAAGGACAAGCTATAGCGGACTTTGTCGCAGAATTCACCGGGATCCCAATTAGCGAGCCGATGGAAGAAACTGAAAGTCAAAATCAAACTCCTTCCTAGAAGTTGTTCATGGATGGCTCTTCCAATGAGCACAATGCAGGAGCAAGTTTGATCTTAATCACACCTGAAGGGCATCGGTTCCATTGTGCAATCAGATTCAACTTTACAGCATCCAACAATGAAGCCAAGTACGAAGCCCTGCTCCCTGAATTAAGACTAGCTAGAGACATGGAAATAAAGTCATTAGAAATTTAAAGTGATTCCCAGCTAGTGGTTAATCAGATTATGGGAGAATATCAGGCTAGGGTCTCAAGATGGTTGCTTATTTGAACAAAGCAAAGGACTTATTGGCACAGTTTGAAAAGTATAATCTCCAACAAGTGCCTCACGATCAAAATTCAAATGTTGATGCCTTGGCCAAGTTAGCAAGTGCAAAAGATGCCGACACCTTGAACATAGTACCAGTTGAACATTTGTCGGCATCGAGCATTCAAATGGAAGAGTCTTCACTAGTGATCCAAGCGACAAACACATGGATGACACCCATCGTTGAATATCTTGAACAGGGGTTGCTACCAGCAAAAAGAAACAAGGCGAGGATGCTTCAGAGATAGCCGGCTTGATTTATTCTGGTCGATGAAATTTTGTATAGGAGAGGATACTTGATGCCTTTGTTAAGATGTGTTTTGTAATGCCCTGGTTACCCCAGAATAGTTACGTTGAACCATGAATTTAACTCGCTACCCGAGTCCTTTGGTTAAAAATGTGCTTCTAGGTGTTATTAATAGGGTAAGGTGGAAAATGAATCAAAAGGGAAGGATATATTTTATTCAAAACATAAAATTGTTCATGGGCCCATCAAAACATTTACAACTCAAAATGGTCATTATTGTTTAGATTTACAACCCGCCAACCTAAGCGACAAAAATAGGGTAAACCCCCTAGTTCCTCTGAGAACTCCTTGGTCGTGGTGGTCAAGCGACTGCATATGTACACAGCACCACCTAAGCTCTCCACTCAAGGCTGGGCGAGCTTTTCTTTCCCTTTACCTACACCACATAGCACCCTTGAGCCAAAGTCCAACAAGAAAAAACAATAACACGTGAATATAATATCAACAATGATCATAATAATCATTCAGGACTTTCAGTCCAAAATAAAGGAGTGACAGTTGGAAAAGTCACTAAAGTGGGTTCCGTTCCCATTAGCCATGTGACGATAGGGTCACCTAGGCTTTACAAATAAGTGATCATTTCACTAGCTTAAATAGGATAGGTGCACGATGAACTAGTCACCGACATAACCTTCCCCGTGACCATAGAGTCACAACCATGGGATTCCGCTCCCTAGCCACGTGACAAGCAGTCACCTAGGCCTTTGGCCCTGGCTCTGAGTAACTAGTCAAGCACTTATAAGTTTCATCGACCTTAGGGTCAATCCAGCATTAATGCTCCTAGAGTAATTCAACACTGATATCGATTAGATCTAATCTTTCATCGGCCCTGCGTTCACGATGCTTATGCCGTTTCTGACTCTCAGGTCAGTAATACATGACCAGTGCCGATTCTGAATAGTCAGTACCATACACAAGTAAACAACCTCTGCTAGCATTTAATATGCAATCCATGTCCACATTTAACAACCAACATGCCTCTATAACAATCACGCATGTCATATACACAGGGTGCAGTTTTCTTACCTCTGGTTCGAGCGAAAAATAGAACAAAAACGACTCCTGAGAACGATCGACCTTTTGATTCCTTAGCGGTTACCTAATCATAACCAATTATAACCCTCATTAATGAAAATCAACAATGAAAGGGTCTTGACCTAAACCCCACTCTCGGGACCTCGAAACGTACCCACACAGTGAGTAGATTCGATCCCGGACCTTAAGGATTGAAACCCCTAGCCAAAAACCCTTAGAACACTCAAAATGAGATTCTGAAGGAATAGGTTAGCGCTACAGCGCTACTCACTAGCACCCCAACGCTAGTCTCAGAACCAAAAACTGCCCAGCACAACCCTGGGTAGTGCTATAGCGCCCCCTTGTGGGTGCTATAGCGCTACACCGAGCTATATCAACCCCTAAATCTTCTTCCTTCGACTCCTTCAATTCCAACTCGATTCAAATGCTTCCAAACCTCATTTTTGGTGCCAAATGAACCCAAAAACCATCCCCATAAGCCCCAAGCATCACAAACACAAGAACCCTAGCCAAAAACTCCCAACAAAACCCATCAACAAACCTAGAAATCTCAACTGAATTATATAGCTAAAACAGAGCAAACCAGGAATTTACTGGCTAGAAACTTACCTCAAGTTCAGATTATGATGCTCTTCAATGGTGGAACACACTCCTAAGCTCTCAAGACTTATTTCCCAAGCTTGATTCCTCAACTTAAGCTCAAAAATCCAAGAAAAAAAAGAGAGAAAATAGGTATGGGAGAAGGTTTTTCTATGCTCTGTTTATCCTTCCTTCTATAGCCTTCAATGGCTTAAATCTATCCTAGGGGTGAAAAGACAAAAATACCCCTAGGTCAAATAAATATTTCTAAAGGCTCCCAAGGGAAAAATCGACATTTTCCACCTATTTTGTTAATCATAATTAACACTTTCCAATTCCCGTTAATCTCAAAATTCTCAAACACCAATAATTCATATCCTGTTACCCTTTAATTTCCGGCAACGCTCTAATCATTAAAATCACCCTAAGACTCGCCCCGAACCCCAAACTTAAACCTGTTATGACCAAACCGCTAATTGCACTCAAGATCGTCTCATGCCGAATAGCTCGAACAAATCCACATTATAATGTGGTCTCAACAATATGTCACCGACATGCATACAAATATACAATCACGCCCTCAACGGGCCAAATTACCAAAACACCCTTGTAATGAAATGTGGACCCACATGCATACATTTAACATCATATTATAATATAATTCACATAAACATGCATATAATCATTTAATGGCATAATTAAACAATTATGGTCCTCCCGGCCTACTAATCTAGCCATTAAACTGCATTAGGGATTTCGGGGCATTACATGTTTCTAAGGAGAAAGTTAAGGAACTGATGCAAGAGGTCCACGAAGGCTTCTGTGGAGATCATGGTGGGAGGCAGAGTTTGTCGAAAAAGATCTTAAGGCAAGGGTATTTCTAGCCTACCATGAATGAGGACTCAATGGATTTTGTTCGAAAATGTGACAAGTGTCAAAGATTCTCCAAGATACCACGAGTTGCCCCAAATGAGCTAAAACAGATGCAAAGCCCATGGCCATTCCCAGTTTGGGTGATTGATTTGATCGAGTCTTTACCTATAGGAAAAAGGAATGTCAAGTATGCAGTAGTTGCTGTCGACTAATTTACAAAGTGGGCCGAAGCTGAGCCATTAGCAACAAAAATGACTAAGAAAGTATTGGACTTTGTCATAAAAAACAACGTGTGTCGGTATGGATTACCAAGGAAAATTGTCTCGGATAATGGCACACAATTTGACAGTGATCTTTTCACTGATTTCTGCGAGAGGCATGGGATTATAAAAAGTATTTCATCGGTAGCTCATCCACAGACAAATGGACAAGTTGAGGCTGTCAACAAGACTCTGAAGGACATGCTGAAGAAAAGGCTCGAAGAAGCAAAATGGGTATGCCCAGAATTTGTCATAAAAATGACTAAGAAAGTATTGGACTTTGTCATAAAAAACAACGTGTGTCGGTATGGATTACCAAGGAAAATTGTCTCGGATAATGGCACACAATTTGACAGTGATCTTTTCACTGATTTCTGCGAGAGGCATGGGATCATAAAAAGTATTTCATCGGTAGCTCATCCAAAGACAAATGGACAAGTTGAGGCTGTCAACAAGACTCTGAAGGACACACTGAAGAAAAGGCTCGAAGAAGCAAAATGGGTATGCCAGAATGGTTACCAGAAGTACTTTGGTCGTAGAAAACATCCCATCGAACAGCGACAGACCATACTCCATTTTCTTTGGCCGATGGGTATGAAGCCATGTTGTCTGTTGAGCTCAACCTGCCATCACATAGAAGGCTGACATACAATCAAAGAACTAATGATCAATTATTGATGGAGTCCTTGGACTTGATTGATGAAAGGCGCGAACAAGCTCAACTTCGAGTAGCAGCTTACCAGCAAAAAGTCGCTCGATATTTTAACTCTAAAGTACGTGAAAGAAAGTTTAATGTGGGAGATTTAGTTCTTAGAAGAGTTTTTCTCAAAACTCGCGATCAGGTTGCCAGAGTGCTTTGACCAAACTGGGAAGGTCCGTATCAGATTGAAGAAATTCTTCAACCAGGTACATATAAACTTGCTCGCTTAAACGGAGATCTCATTCCTCGCTATTGGAATGGAGAACAACTGCACAAGTATTATCAAACAGTTCCTTTTAAAGAACTGGCTTGTATTAATTTCACTTTTTACACGTTTATGAACAAGAGCTAGTCAATTATATGACTGGTCAATTACAAGTGTAAGATCAATTTTTGATCACTCGTACAGACACGTTTTTTTCCATTTATTACGAGAAATAAAAGGAATTGTGCACAGCCAGTTATTCTTGCCAAATTATTGTATATATTACAAGTATTTGCTCATTACGTTTGTTGTTTTGCTATATTACTGTTTTTGATTATGAGTACGCGAGCAGTAATGTTCGAACAGGACTTGGTCATGGCAAGTGACCGAGAACCCTAAGATCCTCAATCACTTGGGGGGCATATAAGATACTAAGCAAGCAAAGCATATCAACAGGCATATGTAGACACACGAGCAAAATAAGGGAAAGCATACTACGACACTTAGAGTATTTTTTAAAAAAAATTTAAAATTTGTAAAATTAAAACAAAGTGCTATGCTAAGTTCAGTCATATGAATAGATGTTATAATAATACCAAAAATTATAATATCATAACGAAATGTTTTTACACCACGAGCAGTTACTACTCGGATGTAATTAATAATTAAAAGGAAGGCTGCATTACGCAGCAAAATTGTCTCAACATTACGACCTGTGGTTCATATGTTTTAGTTACAAAAAATATATATATAAAAATAATATATTTAAATCACTGGGCTACAGGAGGATCTGGCTAGGATTGCTGGTCAACTATGGTCCTCGCATCCTCTTCGACGACTTCGATGCATGTCGCCAAGGAAATTTCAAGGGATTCCTGAGCTTTCTGTTCCTCCGCCAGACGAGCAGTACATTTCCCAAGTTCAGTTTGCCTCATCTTCTCGGGAAGATAGTCAAAGTTCGCCCCTAGATTGTTCTTCCAGAAGAGGTAGAAGCAATTGAAAGTTGCTCCTTTGAACTATTCTAGGTTCTTGGCATTGGTTTCCTCGAGCAGTTTAACTCGCCCCTCTAGCTCGATGGCTTCCTGTCAGCTGGCCGCCAGCACTTCTTGAAGTTTGGTTGCTTCTTTGAAGTTAATCTCTGAAGCCTCCTTAAACTTCTCCTCGACGGCAGTAACTTTGGCCACAGACTCTTGGCACTTCCTTAACTCCTCGCTCAGACAGGCAACCTTCTCCTCGCATGCTTTCATCTCCTCAACATGTTTAGCCTCGGTCTCCTCAACACGACGCCAGCTATGACCTATGGTCAAGAAACCCTGTGACCAGAAAAAGAAAAGAAGAAACACACTTACACTGAGGACTTCAGATAGCTCACAGCTGATAATCTGGCTGTTCTTTAATGGAGGGAGATGCGAAAAGGCTTCCTGGCTACGACGGTGCTTGGATAGCCTTTGTAGCTTCTCGTGGGTAGCGTTGTAGGCGCTACTCAGCAGGTCATTGGCCGAGGGTCTCCCCGCCTGCTCGGGAGGAAGGCCATTGTGACAAGGAGGAGGAGGTGTCATGGTCCTGGAAGGAGTGGGCGCTGGAGGGTCCTCTGTTTGAGCCCTTTTCTTGGAGGGATCATTGCTACTCTCCCTAGGGTGCCTCTTGCTCGCTTTCTTTCTGATCATGAGAGTTTCGACGTTTGTGTACATGTCGAAAGCATCCTCAGAAGGCATGACTGCAAGACAAAAACAAACGACCAGACAATGTAATTTAAAGGGGTAAGGGAATAATGAAAAGGGAAATTCTAAGTAATATACCCGAGCTATTATTACTGGTCGATACATTATTATAGAACTTAAGCTACACTCACTCTCTACCTTGAAGAAGTCCGAATTAAAATTACTGACCGTAAATTTAAAGTTGCTTTCCCTGTCAAATAAATGACAGGGGATGGGCAAGCTATCTAAGAGTGAGAAGTCTATATCGTTCTCGTCAAAAGAATCAAGTACCGGGTCGGTATACTCTGGTATTTTTTGCTTGCCCCTCCCATGTTGGGCAGTGGCAACAGCAGCCCGAGGGTTTCTGGATGGTTCCCGAATGGTCACTCCCATTGGTCGTCGCCTTTGGGGTTGTGACACATCCTGCTGTTGCTCGGGGATTTCCTCTCCAGTGGCACTCCTGATAACTCTACAAAATAGAGTTATTTTACCATATTTTATATGTTAAATGTTGCTTAGTTCTTGAGTTTTTAATTGATTTGTTAAGTTTTTAAGTAATTTTGTATTTATTGGGTTTATTTTTATTTTATTTATTTTTGTGTGGTTTTATAGTTATTTTGTTGTAAAATGTTGTCGTTAATTGTTTGAATTATTGTTGTTTAGTTTGAGGTAAAAAAATGTTGTATTATTGAACTTAAATGTTAAATATAAATTAAGTTATAATTAATATTTTCAAAGAATTAACTTGATTTATTTTATAGTTGACAATATTTTATTATGATTTATTTTATGTTTATTTTGTAGGGTTATTGCATTTTTGTGCTTGAAAATAAAGAAGAGAAGAGAAAAAAAAAAGTGGTATTTTTGAGAAATAAAAAAGGAAGCCAGCTGCTCCTCCCAGCAAGTCCACGCATAAGCCCAACCTCCCAGCAACCTTTAGTAGCCCAGTTCGGCCCATCGAAGTCCCAGGCCCAACCCGAAGCTCCTTCTTTTCCCAGCCATCGTGGGCCTCCCCTGCAATCTCCCAGCTGCGCCTGGCCCACACCAGCCCAGCCCGCATGAAGTCTCTGTCCAACCCAGCCTCCCGGCCGTTTCCTTCACCCAGCCCATGCCCTTCCTCAGCTGCCACCAGCCCAAGCCACCTGGCCCAGCCGCCTGCCACACCCACCAAGCCACCAACACCCCTTCTCTTGAGCCCACAATGTACATTTGTCCCCTATGTACAAAAATGTCACCTTTTTACCCAATTTTTCCTCATATTTCTCCACAACATCATCATTACACCCTATAATTTACCTCTAAATACCATATTTATTTATTTTTAATTAATTTAATCAATTTAATTAATTTAAGATGATTATTTTAATGCTCTCATTTTGGCTATAAATATGGAATTTCAAGACCATTTTAGGGTGCTTAATTTTTTGTTACCATCTTCTTTCTACCATTTTCTCTCTACCATTCTCTCTTCCATTTTGGTGTTTTTCAAGAGCATTTTCAAGTATGTATTTTATTTATTTTGTTATTTCTATTCTAGTTATGTTCTTCTAATCTTTTTCATAAGATTATTAAGATCATGATGAAGCAACTTGTAATTAGATAGTATTTATGTTATATGTTGATTTCCCTTGTAATGCAACAAAGTTTATGGATTTTTATTCTTCATATATGTCTTTCATCTTTAATATCTCATATTTTGGATTGTTAGATAATATTGTACTTTGTTCTTCATTTTGCAAAACATAATATTCTTTGTGTAAGATGTGTCATTAAATTGTACACATCCAATGCTTAGAACAAAAATATTATGTTTTGCCTTATAAATAATGTTATTTGATTTTTTGTTGTTTCATTAGGTTGATTCACATTAAATACTTTGAAATTATATTTTTTTGAAAAGTGAAGAAAAATCCTATCTTTTTAGAAATAGTTTGTGCTTAAAATTATAAATCTATTTGGAAAATGATAGTTTGACTTATTTTAACTATCACTAAAACTTGGGAATCAATATACTAATAAGTATTATTAAACTTACATTTTGTGGATTCTAGTATCTTAATAATCTTTCCTTTTAACACTTATTTTCAAATCATTATTGGTTTATTTTCATTCTCTTAAATAACTTTATTTTAAATCATTTATTTATGTTCATGACATTAAATCTCATCAATATTTGGAACTAGGTTAGGATTTATTAATTTTGGTTTAAAGTAGTTTATTTTAAATCATTTATTTATGTTCATGACATTAAATCTCATCAATATTTGGAACTAGGTTAGGATTTATTAATTTTGGTTTAAAATAGTTTTCTTTTTTATTTTAGACAACTCCTTTGGGTTCGATCTCGTACTTACACGAACACTGTAACGTCCTGGATAGCCAAGACCGCTACACTGTGTACTTATAAAGGTGCAAGACTTGCTAATCAAGCCATTATTTTAAAAACATGTCAGTAGACATGTAAGAGCTAGGGTTAAAAGGTTTTGGTCTCAAAAGACTCATTTTATATAATTAAACTGTTACATACACGAGATCCCAAAATAAACAGAGTTAAAAGTAAGTTTACAGATTCCTGAAGGAACTTAAGTAGCCATTAGCCATACTAAGGCAAAACAGACAGTCTTTGGGTCTCGCGTCCCTACCTAAATCTCAACCGTGGCGGTTGAGCAACTAGCTATGTACATTCCACTCGCTGAGCTCTCCAATCAAGGCTGATATAACTTGCCCTTGCCTTTACCTGCATCACGTAGCACCCGTGAGCCAAGGCCCAACAAGAAAACATCATTTACAACACAATCAATGATAACAGCCAGTTAATTCATTACGCATGTACTCCCATCAAATAATCCACAATAAACATTCAGCACATATATTTAGATTCAAGATACAATCAATCACATATTTCACTCATATCACATAATATTCAGGGCCGACGACTTAGGCCGCACCCTCTGTTTAACCCACTGACTCCGGCCCGCTTAAACCGAGCTCAGTGCATAATAAGCTGTCCTCGGCTACCAGTGGCCGAGTCGCGCCCTGTGCGCTAGTGTAACCCTTGGCACCCTTAGGCCGTTGGTTCATTAAATAGCTTGCATGGCATAATACCATCATTTCAAGCAATTACAATAGGGAACCCTTAGTCCCGTCACATATATTCAACCAGGTGCAGTTTTCTTACCTTTAATCTTTATAGTTATTGATTTACGAGCAACGCCCCTCAAGCACGATCCGTTCCCGAGCCTAAGTCTTTATCACTTAGTCACAACCAAAGTATAGGGTTCCATTAATATTCAAATATAGGTTTCCGGTTACAAAACTAACTCCCGGGAATCCTAATTCCACCAAGTACGGTGGTGAAACCAATCCCGAGCATACTAGACCACATTCCCATGCCTAAAATCCTCAAAAGTTCATGTGCACAACTAAGGGATGTGGCCCTTGAAGCTTAGCCGCGATCCTAGCCTCAAAACAGAACCAAGGCCAACATAGACAAAGACACGCGCCGTGGCCCTTGCTTTGGGCACCGCGGCGCCCACCCTTGGCCGAGCCTCCTTGGCTTTTCTTCAACCTAGGGCCGCAGCGCTCTAGAACAGAGCCGCGGCCCTTCCCTTCAAACCCAGATAACCCACCATTTCAAAGCTCAAAACCTCAGCCAAAACCACCCCTAAACTCCCTAACTCAACACCCAATATCACCACAACTTATGCTACACAATTCAACAGAAATTCAGCTAAAAAACCCATAGATATCTCACTTTCAATTCTTAAAACTCTAAGAACATAAACACCTAATTTTAACCAGTCAAAACTCAAATTCAAATCATTAACTCATGGTGTAAGACTTACCTTCTTGATAGAACCCTTCCTTTAGCCAAAACCCAGCTGATTCCAAGGATTTTCCAAGCTCAAATCCACCCTAACCATCAATTGAACACACCTCAATAACCAAGCTGAAACTCAAGTTCTAACCACAGAAAGAAAGAAACTCATGCTTACCTTAGCCCTGGTTTAATCCTTGATTGTCTACTGAGCTAATCCTCTAAGTTGCTCCTGAATTCCTCTAAATTTACAGCAATTCTTCAGCTCTAATTTCCCAATTTTCCTTTGAGTGTTTCTTCCCTTGTTTCCCTTGAGAGTGAGAGAGAGAGAGAGAGAGAGAGAGAGAGAGAGAGAGAGAGAGAGAGAGAGAGAGTAACCATCTGAGTAGAAAATAAATTCGATTTAATACTTTTCTAAAAGCTTCCTAACTTTTCTCCTTCTCCTTAAGTTAATCCTAGGGTTCGGGGTGTCGGAACCGTCCCCGAGGCCAAAACGGTAAAATCCCCCAATACTCCCGCCTAGACATTCTAACCTCAAATATATCTACATATATTTACTTTCATGACCCGATAGTCTAAAGTACCCCTGACTTGTCCAAAGTCATATTTTAAGTTCCGTTGTGACTTTCTTTTCCGCTATCTAGCTCTAGGATCGCCTCGAGTCGTTCCCTGCAAACCTACCCACATAATAATGTGGTTCTCACATTTATCACACATATATATATCATATTATCACAAAAACATTAATAAACATATAATTACACATTTAAATCACATAATAATCCAATAATGCCCTCCTGGCACACTAATCAAGGCCCTTAAGCCTTATTAGCGAATTTGGGTCGTTACAAACACTATATTTCATATACGATTCGTGCGCTTGCGAGTTATAAATTTTTAAAAACATACCCGTTTTGGGTCCATCAACTCCCCGCGGTGGACTCCCTCACTTCCTAGTGAGGTGCTAAAAGGCCGACCAACCTTAGATTGCTCTCAGTGACTAGCTCCTTGACGCTATTTTCAATGTTCATCATGCTGGCCAGAGCTGCGACCCTCATCTCCATCTCTGGAGTGGGGTCTGGTCGGTACCATGGACCTAGACACAACACCAATGTTCTAAGGATGGTGAAGGAAAAACTGATAAAAAGAAACGACCAGAGATTGAAAAATGTACCTCCTCGTGTGAAGGCCAGGTTGTCGGCGACCAGGTTCGTCGTAGGAAGTACTCCTGGAAGTACTTTCCTATGTTGGATTTGTAGGTGACGTCACTCAGGAATATGCGGGTAGATTCCTGGTGACAGAAGTGGAAAAACCCCGTGTTGTTTTAGTTGGGGTTGGATTTGAGATAAAAAAGATAATTGATCTCATGCGGTGTAGGCACTAGCCACTTTTTATGGTTGTAAAGGATATAGAGTGCTAATAGTACTCTATATCCATTGGGTGTTATTTGAAAGGGGGCGACCTCGAAGTAATTGGCCATCCCTTGAAAAAATACGTGCAAGGGCAATATTGCCCCTGCCTCAATGTGAAACCTTGACCAGGCGCTGAAGGCGCCTCCAGGCACGTTTTCCCTTTGGTTGGATGTAGGCTTGACTAAGGTAATCCCAGGAAGACCATACTTCTTGAGATATTTTGTCACCGTCCTATCCGATATGACACTAGGTGGCGCGACGTACCAGTCAACTTCAGCTCGACGGCCATCGTGGAGCCGAGCTTTGGGTTGAATGTTTGGTGGTGCAAAGTTTATAAGTTGAGGATCATTTGAAGGACCCTCGGTACAAGTTGCTGGTTGGTTAGAAGGAAAATGGGTGGTTTTCTTTTTCTTGTGAGTTGTGTATTTAACACGACCCATGTGTGGCTTATGGTTTGAAGGACTGGTCGTGGGGTTTTGGTATGAAGGCGAAAGCTCAGGGAAAGGAAATGATGGTTGTTCTTGATCCTTGAACAACAATGCGGGAAGGATCATGCAAGAATATCTGAGAAGAGTAAAGGGGGAGTGAGAATCTACGACCAATAGATAGAAGAAGAAGAAATATAAAGATAGCGTTGCTTGTGTATAAAAGCTAAGCTTTTATACGACCAACAATATCCTAACATAAACACAACAAACATGCGAGTAGTTTGGAAAAATGGATCAAAAAGTGGAACTAAAAAGTTTTTTCCAAAAAACTTTTCGACTCCAAAAACAAGCGGGAAAAACCCAGTTTTTCCGAAAAAAGTAAAATCAAATTTTCACTTCAATTTTGGGCCCTAAATCAGTACTCCTATGTCCCACATCAATTTCTAAACATTACCTAGTGTTTTTACTACCTAAAATTCTTATTCTATCATGTTTCTACGTATATTTGTACGAACCCGATTACCCAAAGGTTTCTTCTCAAGAACATCGGAGGCCCAAACCAGAAAATCAATGGAATTTATTCTAGATTGCATAAAAGAGAAAGCGAGTTTAAAACTTACTTGAATTATGGCTTGCAGAGAAGTCACGAAGTTTTTTGCTTGGAGCTGATCGAACGCGTCGCGGATTACCAAAGCTTTCTGGGTTTTTCTTGAGGATTTCTTCTGAGTTCTTGAAGAAAGAGAAGAATTTGGTAAAAAGTGAAAAGTGGGAAAGGTAATATATTTATACTGATCGTGGTGCAGTTAAAGAGGTAATAATGGGGGTGAGGTTTCGGTGTATGGGAAACCACAATAGCCATCAAAATATTTTTGAGAAACTGTAAAAGTCATGATTGCTTACTTTCTCGAAAAGGCGCTGACAGATGTGACAGGTCAGACGAATCGCTGGTCGAGTAAATTTATTAAATGTTGGTCGCATTAAAATAAACTTGAGGGCAAATGTTTACCCAAAAAAGATTCATCTGATGACGTGGCAAGACCAGTACGCACGTGGGATGCGCGTGACCATTTAAACAGCTACGTTTCTGGTCGACGGCAGATGGCATATTTCGTAGTCGACCAGGCTTGTCATAGTATATCAGATAATTTCTAAAGATATTTAATCTTGCATTTATGTAATAATTATATTTTCCATTATGATTGAGATACATTTGTATTTAATGTAATCAAGGTCCATCAGCCCATGAGGAGATCCTTGAGTCTATAAATAAGACTCAAGAGATTCATGAGAAGGATCTTTTTGGGATCTCTAGAGAGAGAGAATTATTGTTTTTACAAAATTCTTTGTAACTATCATTGAGCTTGTGAAACTCAGTAAACCCTAGTTTATAGATCACAGTTTTTCATCACGTTAATAAGAACACTAAGTGGACGTAGGTCATTACCATCATTTGGGGCCGAACCACTATAAATCCTTGTGTCATTTGTCATTTTGGCTTGAATTCATCTCATTTCTATTGTTTTATCTGATTCCGTGTCGTTACCCAAATCAAGAGTCAACAATAATAAATAAAGAAATAAAATGAGTGTTAAGGGTAACTTTTGTTTTTTAAGGGTTTATACCTTTTTGGACCATATGTTTTTGTCCAATTATTTGTTTGGACCCTGTGTTTTGTAAAATGATTCAAATAGAATCCTAAACTTAATTTTGGTCAAAGTTTTCTAAACTAAAATTACAAATAATTGACCAAACTAACAATTTAAAACAAAAATAAAATTATTTTTCCTAACAATTGTGTTGTTATATTCAATTTTTTCTTCATCAAAATTGGATTTAGGGGTCTATTTGAACCATTTTACAAAACACAGGGTCCAAAAAGGAATTTGTCAAAACACAGGGTCCAACACAGATAATGGGACAAAACACATGGTTAAAAAACGTATAAACAATTTTTTTAATATATCTTTTATTTTTAATGCATGTGAATATTATTCTATGTTTTTAAAATATTACAAATCATTGATAAAATAAATATCTCATAAATTAATGATTATCTCAAAAAAGAAAATATTAATAATTAAAGAGAAATTACTAATTTTTCCCTTGTATTTTTCCCGAGTACGTGATTGGACCCTATGTTTTATTAAATGATATTTCAGACCCCATTTTACTAAATGGATAAAAATAGTACTCTTATATGATTTTTGTCAAATTATTTTTTTAATATGACCAAAATGCCCTCATATTTTTAATCTAATGAATTTAAAATTATATTAAATTACTTTTTAAATATTAAAATAAAAAATAATTTTAATTAAAAACACAATATTAAAATAAATAAGAAAAATACCAAATTAGCCCTTGTGTTTTGCCCGAATGTTCTATCGACCCCTATGTTTTGTTAAATGACATTTTAGACCCCGTGATTTGCAAAACAGATCAAAATAGTACCATGAGCTTCATTTTGGTCAAATACTTTTTCAATATGACTAAATTGCCCTCATATTTTTTTAATTAATGAATTATAGTATATAAAATAAAATATTATTAATAAAAAATTGATATAAAACTTTAAAAAATAATTTAAAAAATCATGTATTAATGAATTAAATTTTAAAATAGTTAATCCTAAGCCTAAACTAAAATTAAAACATAATAAATTAATAGTAAAAATATTAATCAAATCTAAACATGTTCACCTACTTAAAAACCCCATAATTAAATCAAAACATGTTCATCCACCTTCAAAACCCATAATTAAATCAAAACATGTTCTTGAGTTCATACTTAGAACCCATATTCAAGGACCAAGACAACAACTTCTATCAAAACATTCAAACCAAGAGTGTAATGCCCCAACTACTCTAGACTTTTGGACCATTAACGAAACTATACATACTAATCCTTAATAAAACTTACATTGTGAAAATACCGTAACTTTATTAGGAAACTTGTAAAAATAAGAGTTACTTACATAAAATATCAAGTAGGATATGGGATCCCATTGTTTTAAAAACAAAACATAATATGATTTATAATAAAAAGGGATTACATAATAAGTGCGGAAAAATACATGTAAAACCATAAAAACAAGACTACATCCTCGAAAATCGAACTCTCGACTCCTTGAATCCATTCATCACCGATACACCTTCCCCAAGCATCCACGAACCTTACCGCCACTATAGCTATTTTCCTGCACATATGAACAAAAAGGAATGAGCCTAATGCTCAACAAGGAAAATCTAACACATAGTTCATATACATAAATTTCATAAGAAACATAACACTTATATCATACACATACTATAATGGCCATTATTACTTGGGGTCCCATAGACTAAACAAGTCATATGCCCATTAGATTAGTGGGGTCCTACTAGCTAAGCAGGTCATATGCCCATAATCTATTTGGGGCTTGTTAGTCATATGGGTCATATGCCCAAGCCTACAAACATACATATCATAACACTTATCATAACATAAGAAACATAAGATAACATATCAAACATATAACATATGAATTTCTATCCTATTTTCCTTACCAAAATTATCGGGAAAAGAGGACAGAGTTAGGACTTTGGAACACTCCTAAGAACCATTTGAAAAAGAGTGAGTATAGTGAAGAAGAGAAATGAAAGGAATGGAAGGACTAAACCATTGAGAAAATACTTACCAAAACCTTTTTGTTCAAGAACTTAGATTTCCTAACCAAAATAAAGATTAAGGTTAGAGGCTGAGTAGAAGACTATGAGAACTTAAAATAAAATAATACCAATGAACTAAGGTGTAGAAATACCTTGAAGACTTGTAGACCAATCTAAACCTCGAACCGAAATACTATAGAATCTTACTTCCCCAAGTGTTTGATAAGCTTATGATGATCAAGCTTATGATTTCCCCACCCAAGTGTTTACACTCTCACACTCACCTAGCAACTTGCAGCCTCTGAACTTAGAGTAAAAGGTGAATAATGGCTGGGTACTAAGTCCTATTTATAGAGTTTAGGAATGAAAGGATCTTAATTTAACTTGAATAAAAATAATGGCTTTTTAAGTGAAAATAATTTGAATTATCGTTCAGCAGAGGCTGAAGACTCGTTCAAAAAGATGTTGGACTTATCAAGAGGTTGAATGGCTGAATGGAAAACGAATTCAAAAACATTCAAAATATGCTGAAGGAGGCGATATATCGCCCCTTGTAGACGATATATCGCCTGGGCCAGTATGCCCGAGCAGTCGTGCATCGTTTCGTGTTTTCCGTATCTACGTGCTGCGATATATCGCCCCCTATAGCTGCGATATATCGGCATTCGCTGATTATTTAAACACGAAATTACACATTTTTAGCTTAATTCAAATTGAGTAAACAGCCTTGACTAAGCCCTCAAACGTATTCAAAGCTGCTGACTGACCTTAGAGCATTCAAACTTTACCTTTATTAAATTAAATCCTCAAAATACTTAATCCTTAATCACCCATACATAACATGTGCTTAAAATCCTATTGGTTCTTATCTAAACCTTATAGTATAATAAATATTATCCTCAATATTAGTCATATTAATTTTAACCTAATCAAACCTTAGGTTAAAATTAATATTCTTAAACTATAGGTTAAACTTAGAAAATCTACAAGTACTACTATGAGTGTCCAAATAAATCCCGGTCTGAACCAAAAATCCCCAGTTATAAAGATAATACTATAATTACTATAATACTACTATCTATCTTAGCTAAGTAAAGTTCTTGGACTCTACAAAGAGACCATTAGTCCCGACATCTTTGATTCAACCTATTTATCCCTGCAATCTAATAAACCATTAAAGTAAAACCCTAAATCACTTAAACTAAAACTCCATAGCAAAATCAAATAGTTCATATTACAAAACAACACAAAAAAATGTAGAGGAATGTAGAGTCCCAGGATGTTTACTTAGCTAGATAGTAGTAGTAGTAGTAATAGTTAGTAATAGTTATAGTATGTTTATTACTGTGGATTTTGGTTCAAGCCAGGACTTAGTTTGAATACTCGTAGCAACACTTTTAGATTTTATAAGTTTAACCTATAATTTAAGAATATTAATTATAACATAAAGTTTGATTACTATAGCTGATTATAAAGATGTTATTTATTATACTATAAGGTTTAAATAGAATTAATAAGATCATGACACTTGTCATGTACAAGTTTATTTAAGGATTTAATTATAGTTTAAGTAAAAGAAAGTTCAAGAAATCTCTAGAATCTTCCAAGACCAATAAGAGCATGCCATTTGTCCCAACCTTGTTTATTTGAGGATTTAAGTGAATAATTCAGAAATAGAGGTTTCTAGAAGCTCTAGACCCTTCCAGAACCTGCTCGAATCTCGTTTTACTCAGTCAAACCTGTTTTATCATTTCAAACTAAGATGATAATGTGCAATTACGTGTTTAATTTATTCACGTATGTCGATATATCGCAGCCTAGGAGCCGATATATCGCCACACGGGGAATACGAAAAACATGTGAACTTCGCACAAACGCATCGACAAACCCTCAGGATATAAGCCCAGGCGATATATCGCCTACAATGGGCGATATATCGACTCTAGGGCTATGTTTTCAAATGTTTTTGAAATCGAGCTCAATTCAACACTTAACCACTTGACCAGCCTCTGAACGTTTTGATCGAGTCTTAAGCCTCTGTTGAACGAATATTCAAATATTTTTCAATTAATAATCATTATTTTTATTCAAGCTAAAAGAAGATCTTTTCACACCTTGAACTCTATAAATAGGACCTAGTACCCAGATATTTCTCTCATTCTTCAAGCTGTGTTCAGAGCCTTCAAGCTGCTAGGATTACTATAAAGTGTTAAACACTTGGGTTGGGGTGTAAGATTTTTCATCTTAAGCTTTATAAATACTTGGGAAGTAAGATAATAATGTGTTTTTCAATATCGAGGTGTAGTTCGGTTCTAGTACATTCAAATGTATTCCTAATCTTAAGTTCATTTCAGTTTAATTCTTTAGTTTTATTTAGTTTTCATTCAGATCCTAACTCGCTGTTTTCCATTCTTTGTTAGGTATTTAAGCTCTTTGAACTCAAGGTTTCTTTTCGGCAAGTTTCATTTTGGTGGTTTAGTTCATTTCTTGATCATCTTATTCTTTTAGAAATACTCACCTTCTTATTATTGGTTTTAGGAGTGTTCCAAATCCCGTCCTTGTTCTCATATCCCGGTATTGGTAAGGAAAATGGGATAGAATTTATATGTTCATATGATATGATATGTTATGCTATCTTATGTTATGTTATTTTATGTTATGTTATGTTATTTCGTGTTACATTATGTATAGTATGTTTATAGACCTTGGGCATATGACTTGTATAGCTAACAAGCCCCAATAAATTATGGGCATATGACTTGCTTAGCTAGCAAGCCCCACCAATCGATGAGCATATGGCTTGTTTAGTTTACAAGCCCCGAGTAGTATAATGGCCATTGTAGTAGTATATGACATTTTTTTATAGTATATGTTCATGATATAGTATGTGTATGTTTTATGTTTTTAGTAGATTTTCCTTGCTGGGCATTAGGCTCATTCCTTTATTTTTATGTATGCAGGAAAATAGTTATGGCGACGGAAGGATTCTTGGCAGTTTGGGGTTGTGTATTGAGGAAGAATGGATTCGGTGGACTGCGTGAATGATTCGAGAACGACGTTATTTTCAGTCTTTTTAATTATGTTTCTATGTATTTTCCGCACTTGGTTTTGTAAACAAATTTAATTAAGTTAAAGTTATGTTTTATTTTTCAAACAATGGGATCCCTTACCCCGAATTTATGAATTTCAACATTATAGTTTTTAATAAAGTTATGAATGTTTTGTATGTATGTTTTCTTAAAGTGTCTATGTATAGTAGTTTTAATGGTCCAAAGTCTTAGCATTAGTTGGGTCATTACAAGGAAGGAGACTCAATACTCACAAAACAAATATGAGATAAACGGTATACCCAAATTTGTGTGTCATTTGCGATGCTTGGAGAGAGACGAGCTTGCTGTCGAGTATCACTGGAGACACGAGATCCAGTGTGCCATGGCGACTGAACAAAATTCAACCACCCAGTGCACCATGATGATGACAAAGAAGAAGAATAGATGCTCTGTTGTAGATCTGAACCCACGAACTGACCTCCTCCAACAATGAAGCTCTATGAACAGGCTAGGTAGGAGACTAAAGCTCCTCCGAGAACGAAGTTCCATCTAGGGCAGACTAGGGAGGAAACCAAAGTTATTACATCGATGGCCGGTTAGGGGGAGACTGAGTAGCTTCGGGAAGAAAATAGAAAATGGGCAAAGAGAAGAAAGAGGGAGTTCCATTGCCATTGTTATGCATCCATGGATTCTTTAGGGTTGGTTGGGTTCGGGGAGAGGAAAGAAAAGAGAAGAGAGAGGGAGAGAGAAGAAAATAAATTTGTATTTTTTAATATTAAATATAATTTAAAATAAAAAATTATTTTTTATTTAGTTTATATTTTAAAATTCATTAATATATATTTTGAATTGTTAATTATTTTAATTTGAGGGAATTTTAGTCATATTGAAAAACTATTTGACCAAAATGAAGCACATAGTAATATTTTGATCTGTTTAGCAAATCACAGGGTCAGAAATATCATTTAACAAAACATAGGGGCCGGTCGAGTATTCGGGCAAAACAGAGGGGCCAAACTGATATTTTTCCAAATAAATAAATCAAAACAAAATTAAAACCTAAATCTATAAATTTCCCATTTCCTCTCAAAACAAAACATTAAGCAAGCTCAAATTTTATTTACACTACATTATATTGAACCTAGAAAGAGCAAAAATCATAATTTGTCTTTTTATCTTAGATGTTCATCATCTTGATCAGTCTGTCTCCCCATAGAACTATAATGATAACTCAAATTATCATCATCAATATTTCTCTATTTCCATAACTGGACTCACAAAATCATAGAGAAAATAAATAGAAAATCATATTAAAATTTTGCAAACTCAAAACTATCAAACTATTGACCCTTTAACCTAAATGAACCAAAACTTTATGAACCCATCCCTTTGCAAACTCATCTCTAAACCATTGACCCAAACCCAAAGAATCAAATCACTAACCTTTTCAAACCCATCCATATTCATACTCATCTCTAAACCAGTGACCCAAGCCCAAAGAATTAAACTGTAACGCCCTGGTTACTCCAAGACCGTTACTGTGAACTTTAAACCGTGCTTAACTCGCTAACCGAGTCATTTGGTTATAAACATGCATCTAGGTGTTATTAATAGGCTAAGGTGAAAAATCTTGATCAAAAGGAAAGAATATATTTTATTTAAAATATAAAACTGTACATGGGCCCATAAAAGCGTTTACAAGTTATTTACAATTCAAAATGGTCATTACAGTGCAAAAATTACAACCCACCGACCTAAGCAGCAAAAATAGGGTTAACCCCTAGTTCCTCTAAGAAACACCTTGGCAGTGGTGCTTAAGCGGCCGCATATGTACACATCGCCACCTAAGCTCTCAACTCAAGGCTGGTGAGCTTTTCTTTCCCTTTACCTGCACCACATAGCACCCGTGAGCCAAGGCTCGGCAAGAAAACTCATTACTGCATGTATACAATATCAATTGATGATTATGATTATCATACTGGGCTTATAGCCCTAAACAGATAAGTGAATATCACTTCAAGATTCTAGTAACCATGCTGGGGCTTGTAGCCCTAATCAGATAATATCGAGATTCTAATAATCATGTTGGGGCGTGTAGCCCTAATCAGATGGTGACTGATGAGTAAGTCACAAACTTAAACCAGATGAGTGACTATGGAGTCACAAACTTGAATCAGATAAGTGACTAATGTGTAAGTCACGAACTTGGGCTCCGCACCCATAGCCATGTGACGATGCCGTCACCTGGGGCTTCTGGCCCTGGCTCTAAGTAACTAGCCTTTAGGCTAGACAAGCACTTTTGTTTTCATCAAACTTAAGGTCGGTCAAGCATTTCATGCTTATGACGACAATGCTTATGTCGATTAGATCTAATCTTTTCGGCTTGCGTTAAACACGCTAGTATCGTTCTTGACTCATAAGTCAATACCATACGACCAATGCTCAGTACTACTATCGAACTTGACTAATAAGTCACAGCTTCACAGTTAATACTGACACCATTGCCGATTCCTGACTCATAGGTCAGTGCCATTCACAGATAAGCAAGATTGCTAAGCATTTAATATGCAATCAATGTCCACAAATATAACACTCAACATGCCTCATTAATAACCATGCATGTCATATATTGGGTGTAGGTTTCTTACCTCTGGTTCGAGCGAGAAATAATAAAAGAAATGTACCGACCCAAAATCACTAATATGGCTTAAGGGCCCTGATTAATGTGCCGGGAATGCATAATTGCCTTATGAGTGAATTTATTGATTTAATGCGTGATTATATGATAGGCATGCTTGTATGATTATATGAATGAAAATGTGGTTAAATGTTATATCTGTGAGAACCACATTATTATGTGGGTAGATTTGCAGAGTGTGACTTGAGGCGATCCTAGGGAGCTAGATAGCGGGAAAAGTCACAACGGGGCTCAATATTTGACTTTGGATAAATCAGGGGTATTTTAGGTATCAGGTAGTTATTTAGACTATCGGGTTATGGAAATAAATATATGGAGATATATTTGAGGATAGAAAGCTTAGGCGGGAATATTGGGGAAATTTACCGTTTTGCCCTCGGGGACGTTTCCGGTACCCCGAGCCTCGGGATTGACTTAACTGGCTAGGATTAGACTAAGTTAATGAAAAATAGAGGAATAAAACACAAACCGACCTCAGCTCTTCTCCTCTCTTCTCTTTTCTTCCTTCTCCTTTCACTTTCAAGAAACTACAGAAAATTCAAGGAAAACCAGCTGGGAATTTAGTGATTTGGGCTGGAAACTTGTAGGTTGAATCTAGTGCTCAGCTAAGGGAACTCAACCAAGATTAAGGTAAGGGCTGAATCATACCTCTGAGCATTTGAATTTTGAGTTTTGGCTGGGTATTAAGGGTGTTCATGGTTTTGATGTTTAAGGGTTGAATTAAGCTGAGAAGCTTGGATTTTAGCTCAGGAATTTGTCAAGGAAGTGGTTCAGCAAAAGTGGTAAGCTTCAATTCGTAATTCAGAGGTTAAAATTTGAGTTTTGCATGACTGGTTTTGGTGTTTGAGTTGCTGGGTTTCAGAAATCAAAATGGAACTTTAGTAGGTTTTTAGGCTGGATTTCTGTTGGATTATGTTGTTAGAGTCATGGTAAAAGTTTTGTGATTAATGGGTTTTGAGTTACGGTGTTTTGGGATGGTTTTGGATGAGGTTAGGATGCTAGAAATGGTAGATTTTTTGGGCACGAAGGAGAGGGTTGTGGCTCTGTTCTAGAGCGTTGCGGCCCTACGAAGCAAGAGAGCTAGGGAGGCTCAGCCAAGGGAGAGCGCCGTAGCGCCCTTGGGCAGGGCCGCGACGCGTGTTTGCTTGCTGGGGGCCTTGGGCTCTGTTTTAGGGGCGGGCCGCGGCTAGGTTTCAAGGGCCGCAACCCTTAGGTGCATTCTTGAACGTTTGGGGATTTTAAGCACGGGAATCTAGCATAGAGTGCTCGGGATCGATTTCACCACCGTGCTTGGTGGAATTTGATGTCTCGAAAGCTTGTATTGTACCCGGAAACCTTTATTTGAATATTAATGGAATCCAATACCTTGTTTGTGAGTAGGTGTTGAAGCTAGGGCTCGGGAAACGGATCGTGCTCGAGGAACGTCGCTCATAATCAGTGAACGTAGAAATTAAAGGTAAGAAAACTGCATCCGGTTATGTACTTGTAATGGGACTAAGGGTTCCCTAATATGTATGCTTGAAAGGATGGTATTATGCCATGTAAACAGTGAACCAATGGCCTAAGAGTGCCAAGGGTTACACTAGCGCACAGGGCGCGGCTTGGCCACTGGTAGCCGAGGACAGCTTATTATGCACTGAGCTCGGTTTAAACGGGCCGGAGTCATTAAGGTAAACAGAGGGTGCGGCCTAAGTTGTCGGGCCTGACTATTATGTGACCTAATTGTTATTTGTGATTAGTTGCGTCATCGGTTCTGAATAAGTGCTGAGTGGTTAATGTGGAGTATTAAGTGTTTGATCATGCTTAAAGAATTGACTATCTGTTATTGTTGTTTGTGTTGCATAATATGTTTTCTTGCTGGGCCTTGGCTCACGGGTGCTACGTGGTGTAGGTAAAGGCAAGGGAAAACTTGACCAGCCCTGACTTGGAGAGCTCTGTGAGCTGAATGTACATGACCAGGTGCTCAGCCGCCACGGTTGGAGGAAAGGCAGGAACATGAGAACCAGAAATGTCTATTTTGCCTTAGTATGGCTGATGGTTGTCTGTATTTTGGAGATTCTGTAAAAACAACTTTTAAACACTGTTTCTTTTTGGGATCCCATGTATAATTATATAAAGTGTAGCTTTTGAGACCAAAACCTTTTTTTAACCCTAGCACATTCATGGTTAGTGACTCGCTTTTAACTAAATGACTTGATTAGCAAGTCATGCACCTTTATAAGTACACAGTGTAGTGGTCTTGGCTATCCAGGGCGTTACAACTTGGTATCAGAGCGTCCTAGGTTTAAGGGTCCCTGTAGACCGGCTGGACATGTACATTCGCTGCTAGAGACAAGCTCAATTCATGGTTTGGTAATGTGTATATGTGCTTATATGCCTAAGGTGAGTTATGAATGTTGTTATTTATTGGAGTAATAGGAAGCATGAGATACTGATAGGGCTTGGCCCTTGACTGCTGTATGAAAATATTAAGGCATGCTTATCAGCATCACATCTCATGTAAATGAATATTTGAATGATTAGATGTATATTGTGTATTGGTGAATGCTTTTATCTTAGATGTGGTGTGGTAGTGTTGGGGCATGCTTATCTGCAGCCGGTGAATGTGGATAAATGCATATATCCAGAATGTTTGTGATTGGTTTTGTTCCTTTGATGGGTTTTGGAGAAGTTTTTACCCTGTCATCATGGTCTGACTGCCGAGTCGTTGATTGCAGATTGACTTGGATAGCTATGCGTCCAAGAAAATCTACGTGACTAGTCGGCAGTAGGTCTGGGACCGAGGGTGATGACCAGGGCCCGATTCCTCTGCCAGTCCCTGAGAACTGGCAGCAACTCAGGGCAGATATGCAGGCTCGATTATAGAGCCAGGATGAACAGATTCACCTACTGTGACAACAGGCTCCATCAGGGAGCGCTGCCCCTATTGTACCACCTGCAGTGGTACCAGCTATACAGTCTGGGGAGGTTGGGACAGGTGGGAGCCGTTATATGAGCGGTTCAAGAAGCAGCAACCTCCAATCTTTGAAGGGGGACCTGATCCACTGAAGGTCGAGCAATGGCTGACTATGATTACTACTATCCTGGATTTTATGAGGATAGGGAGACATGACAGAGTGGCCTGTGCCATGTATATGTTGAGAGAGGATGCCCGCATCTGGTAGGAAGTGGCTTCACAAACCAGGGATGTCACTACTCTGAGTTGGGACGGCTTAAGAGACTTGTTTAGCCAGAAATACTATAATGTTGCTATCAGAGCAGCAAAAGTTAATGAGTTTGTGGGTTTGGTGTAGGGCAATATGACTGTTACAGAGTATGCCCTAAAATTTGACAGGCTTGCAAAGTTTGCACCAGATCTTGTGCCTACTGATGTTGCTAGGCAAGATAGATTCATCAGGGGGCTTAATGCTATGATAGCCCGGGATGTCAGGATTACAACGGTACCTGGAAGAACAACTTATGCCCAGGCCGTTAGGAAGGCTCTTACCGCTGAGGAAGCGGAGAACAAGATTTGGAGGGAAAGTGCGATGAGGCGCGAGGGCCGCAGAGTGGTGCCTCCTTATTCAGGGACAGGTAGGGGCGGAGGCCCCAGTGACTTCAAGAGAAAGACTCCTAACACTTCGACCACTGCTGGTCCTGATAGGAGGGGTCGGGGTGGTCAGGGTGGCCGTCAGGGTGGCGGCGAGGCATGGCAGACCTATCCAGAGTGCCCGAGGTGTAGAAGGCGTCACTTGGGTGAATGTCGGGCCAAAGCTTGTTTTGTGTGCGGAACAGTGGGGAATCTCAGGAAAGACTGCCCAACAGTGAAGAAAGGTGAAGCAGGGAAAGTGGATAGCTTGACTCCAGCTCGAGTATTCACTTTGACACAGGCAGAGGCCGAGGCTAGCCCCTCGGTAGTGACAGGTCAGCTTTTTAGCGCTGGCTCTCCTTTTACTGTATTGATTGACTCTGGTGTTACACATTCCTTTGTTGCTAGTAAAGTGAATGATAGATTGTGTAGACCTAGTGAATATCGGACTACGGGGTTTGGGACTTTATTGCCTACAGGGGAACTAGTAATTTCTAGGAGATGGATTAGGGCACTACCAGTGATGGTTGATAGTAGGGAACTTTCGGTGGACTTGATTGAGTTAGACATGGAGGATTTTGACATGATTCTGGGGATGGATTGGTTGGTTAGATATGGGGCTACTATTGACTATAGGAAGAAGATGGTGACCTTTGAGCCTGAGGGCGAGGATCTTTCTATTTTTGTGGGTGCGGTATGTGGACCCTGCGTACCCATAATTTCAGCGTTGAGAGCCAGAGACTTGTTGCAGGGAGGATGCATAGGTTTTCTAGCCAATGTAGTGGATACCACTAGGGTTATGCCGGCAGGGCCGGGAGAGACCAGATTAGTGTGTGAGTTTTTGGACGTATTTCCTAAGGATCTACCAGGGTTGTCGTCGCACTGGGAGATTCAGTTTAAGATTGAGTTAGCACCGGGGACAGAACCAGTATCGCGGGCACCATATAGGATGGCACCAGCTGAGTTGAAGGAATTAAAGATACAGTTGCAGGAGCTTCTGGACCTGGGTTTCATCAGACCTAGTTACTCACCATGGGGCGCTCCAGTGTTATTTGTTAAGAAGAAGGACGGGACATTGAGGATGTGTATAGACTACCGAGAATTGAACAAGTTGACCATAAAGAATAAGTACCCTTTACCAAGGATTGATGACTTGTTCGATCAGCTGCAGGGAAAGACGGTGTTCTCAAAGATTGATCTACGATCTGGTTATCACCAGCTGAGGATCAAAGATGAGGATATACCGAAGACGGCCTTCCGGACGCGATATGGGCACTATGAGTTCTTGGTCATGTCTTTCGGTTTGACCAATGCCCTGGCAGCTTTTATGGATTTGATGAACAGGGTGTTCAAAGACTTCTTAGATCAGTTCTTCATTGTCTTCATCGATGACATTCTAGTATACTCCAGTTCAGAGGTAAAGCATGAGCAACATCTTCGACAGATTTTACAGAAGTTAAGGGAGCATCAATTGTACGCCAAGTTTAAGAAGTGTGAGTTTTGGTTGCCAGAGGTGACTTTCCTTGGGCCTATAGTTGGTGCAGAAGGGATTAAAGTGGATCGTCCAAGGTGGAAGCAGTGAGAGATTGGCCGAGGCCAAGGAACGCCTCGGAGGTGTGGAGTTTCCTTGGGTTGGCAGGTTATTACAGGTGGTTTGTGGAGGGATTCTCAAAGATCGCTTCACCAATGACAGAGTTGACAAGAAAGAATCAGAGGTTTTCTTGGTCAAAGAGGTGTGAGAACAGTTTCCAAGAGTTGAAGCGACGTCTTATTTCTGCACCTGTGCTGAGTCTTCCTTCGGAGGAAGGAAAGTTTGTGGTTTACTGTGATGCATCGAGGATGGGATTAGGTTGCGTGCTAATGCAGAATGAGAAAGTTATAGCCTATGCATCGCGTCAACTGAAGGAGTATGAGCAGCGGTATCCTACTCATGATTTGGAGCTGGCGGCAGTGGTATTCACACTGAAGGTTTGGCGGCATTACTTGTATGGAGAGAAGTGTGAGATATACACGGACCATAAGAGTTTGAAATATTTCTTCACTCAGAAGGATTTGAACATGAGACAGAGGCGTTGGTTGGAGCTGGTTAAGGATTATGACTGCGATATCCTTTACCACCCGGGGAAAGCCAACGTGGTGGCAGATGCATTGAGCCGGAGGGGCCCAGGACAGTTGTATAGTTCCACCCAGATCTCGAGGAAGTTAGCAGATGAAATGACCAGAGCAAGGATAGAACTGGTGGTGGGCCAGTTATCTAATATTACCTTGCAGTCGACCCTACTAGAGAGGATTAAGGAGGGACAATTGGTGGATGCGCAGTTGCAGGAAGTTAGGCAGCATGTTTTAGCGGGGACATCTAAGGATTATTCTGTCTCTGAGACTGGTATGCTTCGATATCAGGGGCGTATTTGTGTTCCAGCAGATGAGGGGATCAGACGAGAGATACTGGATGAGTCTCACACTACGCCATACTCGCTTCATCCGGGTACCATGAAGATGTATCAGGATCTACGGGCATTATACTGGTGGCCTGGGATGAAGAAGGATGTGGTAGAGTATGTGTCTAGATGTTTGTCATGTCAGCAGGTAAAGGCTGAGCATCAGCGACTAGCGGGATTGCTCCAGCATCTGGGTATCCCAGAATGGAAGTGGGAGGACATCACGATGGATTTTGTGGGAGGACTGCCCAGGACGGTGGGACTTTGTGACTCGGTGTGGGTGATAGTAGACAGATACACCAAGTCAGCTCATTTTTTGCCGGTGAAGTCGATCTATACAGTGGAACAGTATGCCGAGTTGTATGTGAGGGAGATAGTTCGTCTCCATGGGGTTCCGAAGTCTATTGTGTCTGATCGAGATCCTATCTTTACCTCTAAGTTTTGGGGAGCTCTACAGAGAGCTATGGGGACCCAGATGAAGTTTAGCACAGCTTTTCATCCTCAGACTGATGGATAGACTGAGAGGACGATTTAGGTGTTAGAGGACATGCTTAGGGCGTGTGTGATTGATTTCGAGGGGTCTTGGAGTAAGTATCTACCATTGATTGAGTTCTCATATAACAATAGTTATCAATCCACGATTGGAGTGGCTCCTTATGAAATGCTATATGGGAGAAAGTGTAGATCACCCATTCATTGGGATGAGATGGGTGAGAGGAGGTACTTAGGGCCAGATATGGTTCAGAAGGCTAATGAGGCTATTGAGAAGATTCGAGCCAGAATGCTTGCTTTGCAGAGTAGACAGTAAAGCTACGCTGATCCTAAGCGTAGGAATGTGGAGTTCCAGGTTGGGGACCACGTGTTTCTGCGAGTCTCACCATTGAGAGGGGTAAGGAGATTTGGAGTAAAGGGCAAGTTGAGCCGTCGGTTTGTTAGACCTTTCGAGATCCTGGAGAGGAATGGACATGTGGCTTATAGGTTGGCCTTGCCACCGTCACTGTCAGGAGTTCATGATGTATTCCATGTCTCCATGTTGCGGAAGTATGTTTCAGATACAACACATGTGCTGAAGTATGAGGATTTGGAGTTACAGACATATTTGTCCTATGAAGAGCGACCAGTTCAAATTTTGGACAGGAAGGACAAAGTTTTACGAAATAAGACAATTATGTTAGTTAAGGTGTTGTGGAGAAATAGCAAGGTCGAAGAAGCGACCTGGGAGTTAGAGACAACGATGCAGGATCAGTATCCCGAGCTATTTAGGTAAATTTTGAGGACGAAATTCTCAGTAGGAGGGGATAGTTGTAACGACCCAAAATCACTAATATGGCTTAAGGGCCCTGATTAATGTGCCGGGAATGCATAATTGCCTTATGAGTGAATTTATTGATTTAATGCGTGATTATATGATAGGCATGCTTGTATGATTATATGAATGAAAATGTGGTTAAATGTTATATCTGTGAGAACCACATTATTATGTGGGTAGATTTGCAGAGTGTGACTTGAGGCGATCCTAGGGAGCTAGATAGCGGGAAAAGTCACAACGGGGCTCAATATTTGACTTTGGATAAATCAGGGGTATTTTAGGTATCGGGTAGTTATTTAGACTATCGGGTTATGGAAATAAATATATGGAGATATATTTGAGGATAGAAAGCTTAGGCGGGAATATTGGGGAAATTTACCGTTTTGCCCTCGGGGACGTTTCCGGTACCCCGAGCCTCGGGATTGACTTAACTGGCTAGGATTAGACTAAGTTAATGAAAAATAGAGGAATAAAACACAAACCGACCTCAGCTCTTCTCCTCTCTTCTCTTTTCTTCTTTCTCCTTTCACTTTCAAGAAACTACAGAAAATTCAAGGAAAACCAGCTGGGAATTTAGTGATTTGGGCTGGAAACTTGTAGGTTGAATCTAGTGCTCAGCTAAGGGAACTCAACCAAGATTAAGGTAAGGGCTGAATCATACCTCTGAGCATTTGAATTTTGAGTTTTGGCTGGGTATTAAGGGTGTTCATGGTTTTGATGTTTAAGGGTTGAATTAAGCTGAGAAGCTTGGATTTTAGCTCAGGAATTTGTCAAGGAAGTGGTTCAGCAAAAGTGGTAAGCTTCAATTCGTAATTCAGAGGTTAAAATTTGAGTTTTGCATGACTGGTTTTGGTGTTTGAGTTGCTGGGTTTCAGAAATCAAAGTGGAACTTTAGTAGGTTTTTAGGCTGGATTTCTGTTGGATTATGTTGTTAGAGTCATGGTAAAAGTTTTGTGATTAATGGGTTTTGAGTTACGGTGTTTTGGGATGGTTTTGGATGAGGTTAGGATGCTAGAAATGGTAGATTTTTTGGGCACGAAGGGGAGGGTTGTGGCTCTGTTCTAGAGCGCTGCGGCCCTACGAAGCAAGAGAGCTAGGGAGGCTCAGCCAAGGGAGAGCGCCGTAGCGCCCTTGGGCAGGGCCGCGACGCGTGTTTGCTTGCTGGGGGCCTTGGGCTCTGTTTTAGGGGCGGGCCGCGGCTAGGTTTCAAGGGCCGCAACCCTTAGGTGCATTCTTGAACGTTTGGGGATTTTAAGCACGGGAATCTAGCATAGAGTGCTCGGGATCGATTTCACCACCGTGCTTGGTGGAATTTGATGTCTCGAAAGCTTGTATTGTACCCGGAAACCTTTATTTGAATATTAATGGAATCCAATACCTTGTTTGTGAGTAGGTGTTGAAGCTAGGGCTCGGGAAACGGATCGTGCTCGAGGAACGTCGCTCATAATCAGTGAACGTAGAAATTAAAGGTAAGAAAACTGCATCCGGTTATGTACTTGTAATGGGACTAAGGGTTCCCTAATATGTATGCTTGAAAGGATGGTATTATGCCATGTAAACAGTGAACCAACGGCCTAAGAGTGCCAAGGGTTACACTAGCGCACAGGGCGCGGCTTGGCCACTGGTAGCTGAGGACAGCTTATTATGCACTGAGCTCGGTTTAAACGGGCCGGAGTCAGTGGGGTAAACAGAGGGTGCGGCCTAAGTTGTTGGGCCTGACTATTATGTGACCTAATTTTTATTTGTGATTAGTTGCGTCATTGGTTCTGAATAAGTGCTGAGTGGTTAATGTGGAGTATTAAGTGTTTGGTCATGCTTAAAGAATTGACTATCTGTTATTGTTGTTTGTGTTGCATAATATGTTTTCTTGCTGGGCCTTGGCTCACGGGTGCTACGTGGTGTAGGTAAAGGCAAGGGCAAACTTGACCAGCCCTGACTTGGAGAGCTCTGTGAGCTGAATGTACATGACCAGCTGCTCAGCCGCCACGGTTGGAGGAAAGGCAGGAACATAAGAACCAGAAATGTCTATTTTGCCTTAGTATGGCTGATGGTTGTCTGTATTTTGGAGATTCTGTAAACCAACTTTTAAACAATGTTTCTTTTTGGGATCCCATGTATAAAATTGTTTAATTATATAAAAGTGTAGCGTTTAAGACCAAAACCTTTTTTAACCCTAGCACATTCATGGTTAGTGACTCGCTTTTAACTAAATGACTTAATTAGCAAGTCCTGCACCTTTTATAAGTACACAGTGTAGCGGTCTTGGCTATCCAGGGCGTTACAAGAACAACCCTTGAGAACGATCGATCATTTGATCCCTTAATGGTCACCTAATCATAACCAAATATAACTTCCATCAATGAAAATCAACAATAAAAGGTTCTTGACCTAAACCTCACTCCCGAGACCTCGAATCGTACCCAAACGGCTAGTAGATTCGATCCCGAGCATTAGGAATTGAAACCATGAGCCAAAAACCTTCAAAAGTGCCCAAAATAGGACCCTGGAAAAACAGGGTAGCGCTGCTCCCCTAGCGCTTAGGCGCTACATGCAGGGATGAATGGCCCTGGACAGCGTTGTAGCACAACAACCAGGGTTTTTTAGCCCTGGTTTTTCCTCCTTCGATTTCTCCACTTCCAAGCTTCAAAACCTGATTCCAAACTTCATTCAAACTCACAAATGAACCCAAACACCCAACATACATGTCATAGGCATCATAACCCAATCAACCTTTGCCAAAAACTTCCATCAATTCTCACTATCCAAATCAAAGTTTCAGCTGAAAATCAAATGGAAAACAGAGTAAGAACCAGAGTTTCTATGGTGAAAATCTTACCTCAAGCTCAATATGGAACCTTTTTCAATGGTGGAATACAACCCTAGACCCTCAAGGCTTGATCCCTAGCTTGATTCCTCAAATGGGGTTCAAAAATTCAAAGAGAAAAGTGAAGAAAAAGATGAACGGGAGAAGGAAGGAAGAAGCTCTATTTTTCTTAAGCTTTCTACAGCTTCTATGTTTGATATATATCCTTAGGTCAAAAGACAAAAATACCCCTAGGCTTAAGTAAAACCTTTAACAGCCACCAAGGGCACAATCGTCCTTTCCCGCCTATCTCGTTAATCATAATTAACATCCTCAAATTCCCATTATTCCCAATATTCTCAAATACTAATAAATCATATCCCATTACCCTTTAATTCCCGGTAATGCACTAATCACCAAATTACCCCGAGACTCACCCCGAGCCCCGAAATTAACCCCGGTATGACCAAACTGCTAACTAGTATTCAAAGATCGTCTCATGCCGAATAGCTCGAACAAATCCACACAATAATATGGCCTCATAAATAATTCACCAACACGCATGAAAATATACAATTATGCCCTCAACGGGCCAAATTACCAAAATGCCATTATAATGAAATGTGGATCCACATGCATGCATTTAATCATCATATAATAATATAATTCACATAAACATGCATATACTCATTTAATGGCATAATAAATCAATTATGGCCCTCCCGACCTTCTAATCCAACCATTAAACCTCATTAGAGATTTTGGGGCATTACATAAACCACTAACCTAAACATTTTCCAACTCAAAATGCAATCCCATTCATCGTTTCCTCATTCATATGGTGTTGTTGAATCTTGATGTGAGATCATTTTCGAAGGGAGATCGACCTGCTATATTTTTTGCTGACCACATTTGGCGGCATTGAAAAGACTGAGTGTATTGAGGGGCTCGCTTGTGCTTGTCACGACCAAGGGTGACAACCTTCTGGGGTTGCCATTGGTGGAGAAGAAGATAGGATGGGGTAATCGGAGCCAGTGGGGATGAAGGGAAGGGGTGTGGTAATCGGTGCCGGTGGGGATGAAGAGAACGGAAGAGAGAGTGAAAAGGAGGAGAGAGATTGGATCTTGGTTTTGATTTTGATTTTAATAACTATTTTTATTATTAAATAGATTCTCATTTTTATTTTCTCTATTTTTTATAAGGGTAAATACTATTTTGGACCATGTGTTTTGCAAAAGTTACCGATCAGACCTTTTGTTTTGTTAAATGACAATTCAGACCCTATGTTTAGCAAAGTGGAACAAAATAATACACTGAGCCTGATTTTGGTCAAACTATTTTTCAATATGACCAAAATATCCTTGAGTTTTTTAATTAATGAATTAATTATATAATCAAAAATACATTTTAAATAAAAAATTATATAAATTGATTTTAAAATAAAATATAATTAAAAAATATTTTTATTAATTAAAAATTACATAAATAATTATATATCATTGAATTAAAACTAATCAATCCTAAATCAAATCATAAGTACAATTTAATATCTAATTAATCACATAAAACAGAAATTGATATAAACAATCTAACTCCCAAATATCCCAACTTTTAAAAAAAAATGGATTTCTTTTATTGAGATCTTCATCGTCAAACCCAGATTAAATTTTTTTTATCAAAATCCATAACAAAATCAATCTATTTAATTTCTTCCATACCCAGTTTCATACACAAATGATGAACAAAAATCATGTAAAAGTATGAGTAAAACCCAAAAAAAATATGAACAAAAATCCAACAAAAATATGAACAAAAATAAGCCTATCCCACACAAACATATTACACAAGCAAATCATCTCTCAACAAAACCCACAAATCCAGCTCCTTCCAACCTAGATTCATATGTGTCCTATCCCCATCACTCAAATCTGAAGCCCCATCACCCTGTTGCCAAACCCAGACCTCCATCCGTCGCACGCACATGGTTTTGCAAGCTTCGGTCCAAGTCTCCATCGATCGCACGCACCCAACATCCTGCAGAGAAGAAGAAGGTGAAGACTAAATCCAACCCACCTTCGTTTGAAGACCAAATCGAAGAAGGAGGAAGCCCCACCGCGACCCAGCCCCAATTGCCATTTGAAGACCATATCCAAAAAAGGATGAAGAAGGAAGCCCTCGTAGGTGTAGAAACGTAGATCCCGTCATCGATCTACCTGTAAGACATGGGAAGAAGAAGAAGATGAGGCCAAACAATGAGATAGGAAGAAGAAGAAGAGGCAAAAAGGAGAAAAAAAAATCAAAGTTTTTTATTATGTTAGATTAGTTTTAATTTGTGTATCTCTTTGTTTATTTTATTTACATTTAAGATTTTTATGTTAATGATTATGTTTAATTTTGATTTTTATTCATTAAAATTATTTTTACATATTAATTCATTTAAATGTATTTAATAGTTAAAAATATTATTTTTAAATTTTTAATTCATTTTGTTTGTTTTTTTATATTATTAAATTAACTAAATAATAAAATATGAGGGCATTTTGGTCATATTGAAAAATAGTTTGACCAAAATCAGGCTTAGAGTATTATTTTGTTCCATTTTGCAAAGCATAGGGTCCGAATTGTCATTTAACAAAACAGAGGATCTGATTGATAATTTTTGCAAAACACAAGGTACAAAATGGTATTTACCCTTTTTTATAATTAACTAGAAAGAAATTTGCGGCATTAATACCTATGTAGTTTAACTTGTTACACTTAAATCCCTATGTAAAAATTTGGCGGCAAAACTTCCTACCGTTAGACATTTGGTGCAATCAAAGGTCCATACTGTGGTGAAGCCTCACTTAAGTTTGACTTTGTGGTTACTTGTCAATTTCTAATTGGTTGAAAATTATTAAATATTTTTAAAATAATTTAAAAATTATTTTCAAAAGTCTAATTAATTTAAAATAATATAAAATTCATTAAAAAGTTAATAAAATAAAAAAATATATAATTAAACAAAAATATAGAAAATAAAATAATCTTTAAACATTTTTTAATTTTTTTTCTCATATTCTTCCTGATCACGTCGACTTCCTCCCTTCTTCTTCTTCTTCTTCTTCTTCTTCTTCTTCCCAAATACCTAGATCCCTAACCCATAAAACCCATACTCTCAACCTCTTTGACTCCATCTTCAACCTCTTACCAAACACGACTCCTTCTTCAACCTAACTTATTGACAGCGGCGACTTGAGCAGGGATGTGCGGCAACAGATCTGAAGCAATGTTTTTTCTTGATTTTTTTATTTCTTTTTTTTCTTTGGCTGATTTTTCAATGAACCATTTGTAAAGATAGTGTTTTGGGTTTGTTTTTTTTTTTTTTTTTTTTTCAGATGAATGAGATTTGTTAGTTGTCGTGGGTCTTTGAGCAATGGGTTTCAGGGGGTCGGGGTGATCTAGGGTGAGATGGGTTCCAGGTTACATATGAAGTCTCAACGTGTTATACCCAAAAAATAGGAGAATGCATTCTAGGAGAATTAAGGGGAGTGGTCCTAGGAGATCCCAAGGAAGATGTGGTCCTAGGAGACCCCAAGAGAGTGATCCTAGGAGAACCCAAGGATGAGGTCCGAGGAGAACTCAAGAGAGTGATCCTAGGAGAACCCAAGGATGAGGTCCGAGGAGAACTCAAGAAAGTGGTCTTAGGAGACCCCAAGGAGGAAGTGGTCCTAGGAGACCCCAAGGAGGATGTGGTCCTAGGAGACCCCAAGGGTGTGTTTGAGGTAAGCCTCCCAAGGTTTCCTAAGTGTTGGCTCGAACGTGTCCAAGGGAAGTAGATAAGGAGGAGGAGTCCCATGCAAGCCAAGAATGGAGACTTAGATTTTGCCAAGGAGAGCCTACACAATGTCCGATCGGACATAGTTGGGAGATGCTAAAGGGGAGTGCCTCAGGCTTGTCCAAGGAGAGATGTCAAGGAGGATGCCTTGGACCACCTTGGTCCAAGGAAAAGGCAAGAGGAGGATGCCTCGGACCACCTTGGTCCTAGGAGAAGGCCACAAGGTCCGATCGGACCTTGATTGGAGAAGGTATGCTCGGACTTGTCCGAGGTGAGAAGCAAGGGTGTTGCCTCAGACCACCTTGGTCCGAGGAGAGCCAAGCTTGTATCACCTTGGTCCAAGGAAAGCTTGAAGGAGTAATCAACATGCACAAGTCCTACCACCATGCACGTTCGACCAGCACTTGCATGGGTAGTCAGTAGGAGGTGGATCAATTAGCTAGAGGAGACTAAGTCAAGGTTCCCAGAGACAGCTTCAACAACATACGCGGGAATCTCTCATTCCTCACTCAAATTGAGGAATTAGTTGTATTTTAAATATTTATTGTAATATAAATATAAGATGAATAATAAAATATCCTTATCTAAAGGGGATATCAGTTGAGTATCCCAGGCCTATAAATAGAGGGCTTATGAGATTAGAGAGGGGTTCTTCTGCTTCTTCTTTCTAGAGAGAGAAAATTGGGTCTGTGTATTCTAGAGAGAGAAAGTGCTAATATTTGAGAGAACTCTTGTATTTTCACAATCTGTACTGAAGAAACTCAGTTGGCTCAGTCCATCTGATCTTGAGTATAGGTCTATAAATCACAACTCTAAGTGGATTAGGCTATTACCGACAATCGGGGCTGAACCACTATAAAAATCTCTTGTGTGTTCTTTATTTTCTTTATTATACCGTCTATTGTCGTTTACATTCTCTTGAAGGCTTGTTGTTATTGACGTTCTCACGTCGTTGGCTAAAAATACAGTCAACACAACGGTTGAGAGGATGATTTTTCTGGGTTTTGGATGTGGGTATTCGGGAAGAAGAAGAAGAAGAAGATAAGAATAGGAGGAATTTTTTTTTTAAATATTTTATTTTATTATAATTATAATTATTTTTTATTCATTTTTAATGGATTTTTAATTTTATATTGTTTTAAACTAATTTGATTTTTTAAATTATTTTTAAAATATTTAATAATTTTCAACAAATTAGAAATTAACACGTAACCATCAAAGTCAAACTTAACTGAAGCTTAACTGTAGAGACCTTTGACTGCACTAAATATGTAAATGTAGGTAGTTTTGAAGCTAAAATTTTTACATAGAGATTTAAGTGTAACAAGTAAAAGGGAAGTTTCAATTTATATGCTTGATAAAAGTTATAATTACAAAAAAATGCTAGGCATATTAAAATTTTCAAAATAATGCTATTTTTTTGTACTTTACCCAAAATGCCTTTACCATTTCCTCCTCACTTTTCACTCCTCATTTCTCTCTTCCTCTCTCTCTCTCTCTCTCTCTCTCTCTCTCTCTCTCTCTCTTATTTCACTCACTCTCACCTCACACCACCACCACACTAAATATTATATTTCGAACAGATTTGGACATGATTTTTGAGTTTTTTTGGCGATTTTTTTCAAATCTGAAACTCTTAAATCTGCAGAAAATGACCTTGCTCGATGGTGGTTCGATGGTGCTTGATGCCAGCTCGATTGGACCTTCAAAATCATGATTTTTCATGAAAAAATGACTTAGCTTGATGGTGGTTCGATGGTAGCTCGATAGTGGCTCGATGGTGCTCGATGCAATTCTTGCAAGAAAGATAATTTTTCACTCGGGTGTCCGTTTGTGGTGATTTTTTTTATTTTGGGTATTTTTTCAAGATATACACGTTTAACATGTTAATATGCACATTTGTGAAGTGTAACACTTGTAAAAAATACAAAAGTGCAAACATACCTCATGTGCTAAGACATCTTTTGGTATATTTTTAAGTTTTAAACTTCCCAAATGTGCATATGAGCATGTTAAACGTGTAGATCTTGAAAAAATACCCAAAATAAAAAAAAATCACCCCAAACGGACACCCGAGTGAAAAATTATGTCTCTTGCAAGAATTGCATCGAGTATCATCGAGCTACCATCGAACTACCATCGAGCTACCATCGAGCCACCATTGAGCTAAGTCATTTATTCATGAAAATCTTGATCTTGAAGGCCCCAGCAAATGGTTGCTCGATAGTGCTTGATGGGGCCATCAAAATTGAGATTGTTCATGAAAAAATGACTTTGCTCGATGGTGGTTCGATTATGGCTCGATGGTGCTCGATGTGATTCTTGCAAGAGACATAATTTTTCACTCGGGTGTCCTTTTGGGGTGATTTTTTTTTTTGTATTTTTTCAAGATCTACACGTTTAACATGCTCATATGCACATTTGGTAAGTTTAAAACTTAAAAATATACCAAAAGATGTCTTAAACATGAGGTATGTTGGCACTTTTGTATTTTTTACAAGTGTTACACTTCACAAATGTGCATATTAACATGTCAAACATGTAGATCTTGAAAAAATACAAAAAAAAAAAAAATCACCCCAAACAGACACCCGAGTGAAAAATTATATCTCTTGCAAGAATTGCATCGAGCACCATCGAGCCACTATCGAGCTACCATCGAGCTAAGTCATTTTTTCATGAAAAATCATGATTTTGAAGGTCCCATCGAGCTGGCATCGAGCACCATCGAACTACCATCGAGCAATGTCGATTTTATTCAGATTTCAGAGTTTCAGATCTAAAAAAAAAATACCAAAAAAACTCAAAAATCATGTCCAAATCTGTTCAAAATACAATATTTAGTGTGGTGGTGGTGTGAGGTGAGAGAAAGTGAAATAAGAGAGAGAGAGAGAGATGGGAAGAGAGAAGAGAGAAATGAAGAGTGAAAAGTGATGAGGAAATTATAAGGACATTTTTGACAAAGTACAAAAAAATAGCATTATTTTAAAAATTTTAATATGTCTAGCATTTTTTTTAATTATATAGCATTTATCAAGAATACAAAGTGAAATTTCTCAAGTAAAAATACATTAGTATTAACGATGCAAATTTCCAAAAATATTTTCACCAAAATTAGTTCATTGATACCATTTTGATTTATTTTGAGTCATTTTTTCCTACAATTAAATGATGCTCGGTTTGTTGGAACATAAAAAATTGAATGGAAATGGAATGAATGAAAGATTGGACATTTCCGATGAAAAGAATGAATGAGTGATTGAATGGGTTTAAGCCGATTGGTCTGTCTGAGTTCGCCACTTCTTCTTCACCGCCACCCCCATCATCATCCTACTTCCTCTTCATCCATTCTTCACCGGCTTCCTTCACCTTTCCTCTGCTACCCTCTTAAATGCCCTATTTTTACACCTTTGCCACTCTTCCCTTCTTCTACTACTACAACCCAATCCTCCTTTTCCTCCTCCTCTTCCGCCATGGAAGCTCCTCCTGAGGGTTACAGAAGAAACGTCGGTATATGTCTCATCAACGATTCCAAAAAGGTCCTATAAATATATTTGCATATCTTTTATTTATGTATACTATATATTGCGCACACACGAATATATATGTGTTTGAGTAGAGTTTGATTTTCTATTTTCCTTTCCATTTTTCTGGCAGATTTTTGCTGCATCGAGGTTAGATGTACCAGATTCATGGCAAATGCCGCAGGTAATTATTTGAATGGATTGCTTGAATAGGAAATTTGCAGCGTTATTGCTTGAATAATTTGGGGTTGGATAATTATGGATAATTTGAGTTCTTGCCCATTTTCTTTTTATCTCTTGTTTCTTTATAGGGAAAAACTTTCATAGAAGAAATTAAAAGGAAAAACTTTGTGTAAGTTTTGTTGTAAGTACGATAGTGATTCTGTAAGAACACATAAATGATTAGCCTACTGTGTCTAAAAGAATTTGATGGGTAGCCATCAGGCTCAAAAGTGACTCCCACTAGATATATGGGGTTTTCTTTTGTTAGTTTACTCCTTCCCAAACATTGTAAGGTGCAAAGGGAGTACAAGTAAAAACAGATAAGAACTTGATGGGTTGACAGTGGAAAGTTGTGAGTTAAAACTTTAATTTAATTATCGTATATGTGCTTTTGGTATTAACTCAAAGCACATCGAAACAATCATGATATGAGTTTGTGCATAAGCAAAGCATAACAACTATGATTGATTTTTTTGTTTATTATTAAGTGAGATCTAGGACGAAGTGAACTTTTTTCTCCATTCATCTCTTTATACTTCAAGATAAATAAAACGTGGAACTCATGCTATGTTCTGGAAGAGATGAACGAAAGATTCACATTGTCCAAACTCAAACTTTGAGTTGTTATAACTATCTTTATAATATCTTTGAATCAGTGTTGTATATTTTGCAAGATTTTATGACATTGAATATAATATTTGATTCTCTTGTGTTTTAAAGGGGGGTGTTGATGAGGGTGAGGATCCCAGAAGTGCAGCCATAAGGGAATTAAGAGAAGAGACAGGAGTGACTTCTGCAGAAATCCTTGCAGAGGTACAACTTGTTTACTGTTGAGTACATTGCCCTAATGTTCTAGACATCTTCTTTAAGGTTGCATTTTGGTTCAAGACTGAAAAAAGTATCCTGTTTGGTTTTCGAAGCAATATGTTTCCCATTTGATTAATTTTAAAACACCAATCTATGTTTGTGATGAACATATTTGGTTGTTTGATAAAGAAGTAGAGCGTTGATCATTTTTCTGTTCTGTTATTGCATTAAATATTATAGTTACTAAACTCTATGATAAGATTGAGATGAAGATCCAGAGAAAGGCTATATATTATAGATTAGATTCACTATTCTTGTATCAAAAAATAGATTTTTAGCTTAAGATGTGTAAAAATTTAGGATAGGCTTCAGTACTTCCACTAGGTTTATAAGATAGCCTTCTAGACTTTCTCTCTCTCTCTCTCTCTTTAGAGTTTTTCCTCTCTGTTGTTCATGCATTAGCTTTATATTTAGTTCTCCTCACACTTCCACTAGGAAAATAATCGGAGTGATGCTCATGCCACCTTGTTATATGATTAACAACCCTCTTGTTTTTGTACTGGCTATATTATTCAGGTACCTCATTGGTTGACATATGACTTCCCACCAAAAGTCAGGGAAAAACTTAGACATCAGTGGGGAGGAGATTGGAAAGGCCAGGCACAGAAGTGGTTAGTATTAGATTTGAGTTTGTGCAAGTACCATTTTTCGTCTATGTTGTTTCGATGCATTGCATGCTTTGTAGGGAGCAGCCAGCACATTGACCTTCATTTATTAGTATTGCTAAGGGATTGGTGTCTAACACTAGCCTACATGGCATACCGCCATTGGTGCAATTTAGCATTGGGTCCCACATATTTGATTTTAAACTAAATATGTAAGATCCGATGCCAAATTGCATCAATGAACATTGCTTTTTTAGTTAATTCATTGTTTCAGGACAAAATAAGACCTGTTATAACCAACTGAGATTTTTGCAAGCATTTGAACTATTGACACTCAATGATGTAGTAGTTTAGCTTAACCATTCACATTTATCAAAATTGGAATCCACTATTTTAAAAAGCAGTGCCACATCACTGTGTGTAGTGTTTGAGTGCATATTTTGGGTACAAATATCATTACTCTATACACCTAAACATTAAAGTGACGTGGTAGTTTAGCCTAACTAATCACATTTATCAAAATTGAGACCTACTGTTTTAAAAAGCAACACTGTGTGTAATGTTTGGGTGCATATTTTGAGTGCACATATCATTATTCTAAATAAATGCATGTACACTCGTGCTCTTATGTTACAACTGTATGCTCTGGAAATCAAGCCTTTCGTTCTTGCAAAAATAGAAAAAGCTTTCTGGTTCCTAGTCCATTTTATGCCTTTCTCAATTCTCATCGGGATACAAGTGTTGTTTTTCCAATATGCATATGTTATCTATGTTTAAATTAAGGTCATCTTAATTTTAATGTTTGTTATCCTTTCTTTTTATTTGAATAAAAAGAACGAAGGAGATTGTCTGAAAAGAAAATTGCTGTATCAATTTGAAGAAGAAATAAATGATAGTAAACAAGCTCTAATGAATTTTGTTCGCACTGTGGAAAAAAAAAGGTTTCTGTTTAAATTAACTGGAAAGGATGAAGAAATCAATCTTTTGGGAGATGGAACTGAGAAAGCCGAGTTTGGTGAGTGGTCATGGTTGCCAGCAGAACAAACAATTGACTTGGTGAGTATACTATATTGCAAGTTCAACAGATTTGTATTTACCCACTTCTTTTATTTGACTACTTTTTGCTTTTGCTCTCCAACAATCTCTGCAGGTTGTTGATTTTAAGAAGCCTGTTTATAAAGAAGTTCTAGCATTTTTCGCACCATATCTTCAATAACCTTAAAACCGTATTTTAACCTTGAAACCTTATATTTGTTTAATATAGCAATAATTTCTCTTGTAACTTTCGCACATTATGATCGGTTGAAGCCATCTATCTGGATATGTGATGGTGTTCCTCTCTTTTTGCTGTTTTCATATGCCCCGAATGCAATATTTATATATTTGAAAAGGGGTTAAAATTATTATTATAGGGGTCTTATGGAATTATGCTCCATTTTTGGGTTTTGATTTAGTATCTCATCAGCTCATTTATCAACCCAATTATGTTCACCAGTTCATTAATTTGGTCTAACAAATCATCAACCTAATGTATCAACATGGTTGTAATTTTATTAACATGATTTATTAAATTATCTTGGTGCATCAATCTTAAAATAAAGATAATTTACTATATTAAAATGCCAAAATAGATCAGTTACTCGTATGTTTATATATATAAATGTTTGATTTCAGCCATCAGCAATTATGAAAGTTTAGTTTTGAAAAATGGCTTGTGTAAAATCAATTTGCATCCAAGCTTGTGGAATCACAAATTAAGATGAACTAACCAGTAACTATCAAGGATTTAATAACTACTCACCAGTAGTGAATGTTTCTAGTAGCTAGATTTTCATCAAAATTGTAAGTCATATTAGTATAATTAAAGTTGGTTTCGACCTAGTTTGTATTACGACTGCATTTACTTGTAGTTGAAATGCCTTAAAAATATGAGAAACTTTATGTGCTAGCAGAACGAAATTCTCAAAAGTTTTCTTTTATAATTTTACAATTGTCTCATAAAAGCACATGGAAGAATTCAAGAAGGAACTTTCTTTACGGTGTTGACCAACTGGAGAAGTGGCAAGAAGCAAATATGTGACAGAGGATTTCTTTGCTCACCGGTTTCATTACATTACATTAGGTGACTAATATAAATCCATATAGTTTTACCTCTAAGATGAGAAGTACATAATCACAACAAGGCACAACACGAGCACAGCCAGCTTCTCAGAACTCAGAAGAAAGCTTATGCTGAAGAAGAACAAGCCTTCAACTACTTAAGTCAATACTGCTCAAAAAGGCGGCATTTCATAGAAAGCTTTGGTAAACTCACAGATGGATTGAAAGTACAATTACTTGTGTAGAGCTTCAGTGCCTCACAAATGAAAACATAATAAAAAAAATGAGACTAATCACTGGACTTCTCAAGTATATTTTGTATATGATCAGCAAGGATATTGGCAACAATCTCTGGGGAGAACCTTCTAATCATGTCTTCCCTTGCTTTTCTGCCTCTTGCTTTAGCTTCATCCATGTTGTTCATCACATGCCTCATTAAACCACAAAGCTTACTAACAGAAGGTTCTGCCCAAAGATGCCCTTTAAAAGGCCCCTCTGCTACTTCATTCATTCTATCAAATGCCAATGGATAGCTATTTTCCTCTGTCAAAAACTCAGTTGGCCCTGACCAATTGGTAGCAATTACTGGCAAGGACATTGCCATGGCTTCCACAATGGGTCTTCCCCACCCTTCTCCTCTTGATGGAAGAACAAAGGCATCGGCTGCCTTGTAGAGCCGAGGCAAATCAGTTTGAGCTATGTGGCTATCAATAACATATACTGGAGCCCAACCAGTAGCTGGTTTTTCTATATTAGAGTCCTCAACAAAGTCCACTATCTTATTCCCAAAATCTCCATCAGAGTGATATGGATTTGTTAAAAGATACAAACTAACACCATCAACACCAGAGAATTCCTCCAAATACGACTTCAACAACACGTCCCATCCTTTTCTATACTCCCACTTAAAGATACTTAAAAATACAAACTTCGAATTCAAATTAGGGGTTCTTGTTCCTAAAACCAAACGTCCTGTAGAATCTAGATTTAAAGGCTTATACGCAAGTGGATCAAAGAACTTTACATCAATAGGCTGAACAATCTTCACAACTTTAGATGGATCAACCCCGCTTTCTATGAATGTTGATACATGAAATTCGGTAGGCACCCAAACATAATCCATTTTATTACATCTCTTGACGTGTTCAGCGTTCACCCTATCAGTCTCAAACATGGTCCTACCGATCACAGCCTTGAAATTTTGGTAAGCACCTGGTGGGCATGGCATAGTTTCAAACAGTGGAGGGTCCCAGGCACCAGGCTCACTGTGACAAATCACAACAGTTTTACTCATAGTACATTCAGTCTGGTGAAGCTCAATTGCCAAGTTCTTGGTAGTAACTGGCAAACCTTCCCAAAAATCCAAGGATTCTAGATCACCATGATGCTCAATGGCCATTCTAAAAAGTGGGCTTTTCACATTTTCATGAAGGGCCAAAATATATGACCAACCTTCTGAACTGTACCCACCACCTGAAAGGAAAGGCGCCATCCATAGGACACAGTAGGGAGGCTTAGAAACAGGTTTTGGAATTTGGGTATTTCTGGGCTTTTTAGTTCGAACCAGAAACTCCAGAAAAGTTTGGAAAGGACTGGAGTGTGATGAGAATTTATGTCTCAGGAGTTGGATATTGTAGTAGTCGGTTTTGGTAAAAGTGAAGGAGATTGCTACGAAGAGTATGAGGATTGGGACCACAAGATAGGTCTTTGAAATAGGATTTTGATTTCGCTCCGGCCAGTTAACGGGTTGCAGGTTCTCTTGCGAATCCATGGCGACAGCAGAGAGGGCCTAGGGGGCCAGAGGGACGAGGGTGGGAGAGACGAGAGAGAGACTCTTTTCTGCTCATTTCACTTTTTTTAGTTGGTTTATACATTACGGAAAAAAGCCGTAAATGCCTCTATGATTATTTCCTTTAAAAAAAAAAAAACCAAGATTAGTTATAAATACGGCTGGCAATTCGTGTTTTGTAGAAGTATTATAATAAACAAGAGGAGTGCTAAGTAAAATCTTTATTACACTTTATTTTATACTCATTTATTATACTTTCCTTCGTTCATATGACATGGGATATTATTTAATTTTTTATATTATAATATTTTTTCAGATTATTAGTAGAATTTATGTGTCATTCATTGTAAGTGTACACACGGGTCGAATTTTTTTGTTTCAGATTTGGGGTTTATGAGTTTTAGGTGGAGAAAATTGATACCGAATCCAATCCGATTTTTTTGGGTTTTTTTTCAAATTCAGGTTGTTGGGTTTTGGGTTGGGCCGAAAATGGGTCTTGGTACAATTTTTTTCAAAAATACAATTTTTAACACTTTTTTAATTTTTAAAGTTTGTTGTTAGTCTAAATGTAAATTTTTGGAGCATTAAGTTACTAAATTATTATGTTAATTAAAAAAGACTAAAGAATTAATTATTATAATTATTGTTATTTCATTTTCACCTTATTTATTATAGTAATAATAATTTAGACATATAGTACCTCTTTCTCGGGAAAAACCAAATAGAAAGCAACCTATTTTTTATTATTCATTATTCGCAAATGGCAATGGCATGGCTTTCTTCACATACACTAACACTATGTGAACCCTCTTCCAACCCCAACTCCTCTACCCATTTAGAGAGAGAGAGAAGTGAAGGAGAGATAGAGAGTAGAATCAGTGGAGAGGGGTCGGTGATTCGGTGGCTGCTGCCGTGTGGTGCGGAGGTTTGACACCGAGGGGTGCAGCTGCAGAGGGCTGATGCCGAGGGCTGGGCTTGAGCTTCGGTAAGCAGAGCTGTAAAGGGGTGCGACAGGGGGCTGGGCTTGGGCGGCGGAGGGCGCTATGGTGCTGGTGGGCTGGAGCTGCGGCAGAGGGCTGGGCTTGGGTGGGTCGGGCAGGCAAGGCAGGGGCAACCGAGGTCCGAGAGAAAGTGTCGGGGGGGGGGGGGGGGTGGTTGCTGTGAGCTTGCTTAGGTGACCTTAGGGTTTTTTTTTGTTTTTGTTTTTGTTTTGAAGATGAGAGAATTTTTTTTTTTTTTTAAATTGTACTTTATTACGGGTTTTGGGTCTAAACCCGAACCCGAGATACTCTAAATGCAAAACCCGAACCCGAGATACTCTAAATGCAAAACCCGAACCCGACCCGAGAGGGTTCAGGCCCGGATTTAACCCAAATCCGACAGGTTTTGTCAAAAAATGAGTTTTCGGGTTGCGGGTCGGGCTGGTTTGCAGGTTTTGCGGGTCAAATGTTCACCCCTAATTCATTGGTTTAAGAGAGTACAAAAGATAGTGTAGAATAAAGTGTATTTAACATTTCTCTGATAAGCAAATGCTAAATCTAATCCCAACTTATTTATTAATTGTGTCAAAAATTAAAACTCAAAACTCGACATTCTTCTAAGAGCAACTCTAATAGTGTCTACCCCATTGGTTGTCCAAAATGTCCACATCATCTTAAAATATAATTTTTTAATTTCTCCTTCATCCACATCAATTTTGGCAACATTTTCCATACAAATACTTCAATACTAAGCCACTCCAAAAATATAATTGTTTATTTTCTCTCTCATCTACATCAATTTTGGCAACCTTTTTTATACAAATACTCCAATGCTAAGCCACTCCAAAAGTTATCAACTATGGTCCCACATATTATTATTTAATATATTATTTTGTAATTATAAATATTGTCACACTAAATTTTTTAAATTCATATATTAATATAAATAAATATTACATGAAATTTAAGTTAGAAGAAATTTAAAAGTAGCACATAAAATGACATAATCATAATAATCATTCTAAAATAAAAAAAAAATGCTAATTAGAATGATTTCTAAATTTTGACCATATGTGCTCCACCCAAGTACGCCTAAATGTTGCGATGAATGTTTATGTCACGAATTTAAGCATTTCTTTGAAGCATTGTTGGGAAGTTAGAAATAGGTCTATAAAATACTTCAACCGTTGGGGTGTCGGCGGGACCTTCCTCTTAATTAAAATCAAACAAACTATCATATGCATCTCTTTTATCCTCGATAATAATATTGTGCAATATGATGCATGCACACATAATATCTTTAAGAACATCTCTTTGTAAAAAAAGTGTTGGTCCTTGTATATAGCAAAAACGAGATTGACGTACTCTGAATGCTTGCTCAACATCTTTGCGTACCGCTTCTTGGCATTGAGCAAATAATTTTCTTTCCTCTCCTTGAGGCAGTGAGATAGTTTTAACAAATGTGCCGCACTCTGGATAGATACCATCTGCTAGATAGTACCCCTTGTTGTATTGTGTGTCATTTATCATAAACTCAACCCTTGTAGTTTGCCCTTGTAAGATGTCAGTGAATAACGATGATTGATTTAACACGTAAAGATCATTATTGGATCCCAAAACACCAAAAAATGCATGGCATATCTAAAGATCTTGTGACTCAACTGCTTCGAGCATGATTGTTGGTCTACCGTGATCACCTCACGTGAATTGGCCTTTCCATGCAATTGGGCATTTTTTCCATTCCTAGTGCATACAATCAATGCTTCCCAACATGCCTGGAAAACCACTCACCTCCCCCATTTGAAGTAAGTGACGAATGTCCCCGACATTAGGTCGTCTCAAATATTCAGTTCCAAAAATCTCATTCACTCCCCGAAAGAAATTGACTAGGCATTTAATAGCAGTGGTTTCACCAATTTGAACATACTCATCAACGTAATTGACAAGCGCTCCTCCATATGCCAACATTCGCATAGAAACGATGCACTTCTGTAATGGCGAAAGCCCCCTTCTACCGACTGCATCAAACCTTATCTGGAAATACTCCGAATGATTTTCTAGAACTTGCACTATGCATAGGAATACGTGTCTACGCATTCTAAATCTTCTTCGAAAATTGATATTCTGTATACACGGGTTCATCAGAAAAGTAGTCATCGAACAAACGTTGGCGTCCTTCTACATGACCTCTACCAATGTGGGCTCTCTTTCTTCCTCACCTTGTTGAGCTACCCCATCCATGAAATTTGTGATACATTGATCATCATACTCGTCACTACACTCTCCTATTATGATAATTGTCTAGACTCATATTGTCATACAAATTCAGAGAATTTGGTGATTCCATTGTCAAACTTAGAGTAGATAATATTTGGGAATGAAAGATGAATGAGAGAGTAAAATGAAGGTTGGAATGGAGATTTAAGTAAAAGGAAGATTGAAATTTGGTATTTATAGTCGTTGAGTAAAATATAGCCGTTAAAAGATAGGTGCTAAAAATAGCCTTTATTCACTCACTAAATAATAAAGGATAATTTTTTTTAAAAATTACATAATAATGAGATTGCTAAAAACATAGCAATCACAACTTCAGGATATTAGTCTTAATATAAGTACACAAGTTTTCATGATCTTTCTTTTGCTCAGGAGTCATATGTGATGTGTCTATGATGAGATAATCCATATATTTTGAAATTATTTTATCTTTAGCCTCTTTCTCCCTTATCACCGCCAATTTCTCCAATGCAAATGTTTTCCGTTCATTAATCTCTATAAATGTAGTATGTGTGTCTTTTTTTCCTTCCATTTTCACTTTGCTACCTTTTGGCCAGTAGGGCGCACGTCACGCACTTCATCATCACTGATGTCTAAATTAGAAGATGAAGTATATGCCCCTGATTCTGACACCTTTGTTCTCTTACCACCTTTTGGTTGGTACATTGTATTCCATTTCAGCTCATCCTTTAGCAATCTCCAACAGTCTATAAGCAAAAAATTTGAGTTGTTATTTTCAGATTTGTACAATTGATGTGCATTCTCAAGAATTTGCTTACCAGAACAACCACTGTGATGTGCTTGTTGTACTCGTTTATAACACCCATTGAAACGCGCCACCTTTTGATTCATCTTATTCTAATGGTTTTGGCATTGCATTCTAGGTTTTTCTTGCTCACCTTTTTGGTTGGTGTTGTAGTATTATGCGTTTCGAGCTCATAAATGTGTAGAAGTTTGGTCATTCTCCACGATGGCATCCTTAGATGTATTAAGCCGTCCACTTAAATTTTCCAACCATTCAACACCATGTTCAGGTTGGGTTTCAGAGACAGATGTCGATGATGTTTCACGATTCAAATCAATACTAGACATTTCCATACTTTGCCTATAATTTCTTGAAACCATTTCGCGTTGGTGTAGGGAATGCATATGAAAGACATATGGTAGTGAATTTGCTGGTGTGAAGAATGAAGCTTGTTGGGGCGTCTCAAAAGAGCCAAAATTTTGGAAAGGGTAAGAGGACATGAGATAATTTTGAGAATTTGGAAAATTTTGGTTAAATTGAGAATATTGAAAATTTTGATTTTGGGGATTAGTAGAGGGAGAATTTTGAAAATTTTGAATGAATTGATAATATTGAAAATTTTGGATTTTGGGGGTTGGTATGGGGAGAATTTGATGAATTTTGAAAAACTTGAGAATATTGAAAATTTGGATTTTGAGAGTTGGTGTGTGGAGAATTTTGGGAATCCATTGGTAAGAAAATAAAATTTGTGAAAGACAATTTTGAAGAAGAAGGAATGAATGGTGTGAAAATTAAATAAAGTTGATGAATATTTATAGAAGAAAGTAAATTAAATAAATAGTTTGAAAAAAAAAAAACATTGCAACGGTAAAAAAATATGACTGTTATGTTATATATAAATATATATGTACAATTAAAAAAAATAAAAAAATAAAAAGGAAAGCATCGTTGCCTGACATAGGCAACGATGCTAACGGTGCTGATGCTTTAATATTAATATTGTATATAGACTCTTCAGTGACAACGCTACATTGCCTGTCAGAGTATGGTCAAAAAACCATCTTAAAAGCAACTGTATTGGAGTTGCTCTAAATAGGTTAACTCGCTATGACGTTATAAAATAATCACATTTAATTTGATATTTGTAGAGTATGGTTTATAACATCATGTTTAATAAACAAGTTCAAATATGTTATTTCAACTCATATATCAGCTCTTTAGATGAATAAATTTTCATAAAACCTATGTAATATTCAAATCAAAATATAAGTAAGTATATACCATAATTAATTTATACGTAGCCATATTCATATATTTATATATATACTAATTATATATGCCATAATTTGTACTTGGGTCAATTTCAGGTTTAGCATATTTTATATGATTTTGAGTTATCGTGTCTTGCCATCTTCAGGGATAAAACTGTCCTTTAAACTAACTAGTTAAAGTTTATTTCTTGACCCATACAGTTAGTTATCCGAATCACGGAAAAATATTCAACCTCATTTCATTTCATTATTACTTCTCTCTTGATATAATTTATTGCTACCAAACTATAATTGGTTGCAACTGTATTTATTCGGCACTGGTAATTAATTTAAACGAATTATTTATTAATTTGGCAATCCTTCCAAAGCAGAGATCTTTCATTAGTCAAATACCAAAACTCACACCTTTCAAAAAAAAAAAACACGAAGTGGCAATTCAAACATGTAACTATAAGTTCATGTATAACTTATCCAGAAACATAATTCAGATTTATTAAAGCTGTATTTATGATTCCTTATTTATAACTACAGTGATCATACTTACATTTTGGCATCAACAGTTATAAAGAAAATGAAAATTTCAGTTTTCAGAAGTGAGGATGAACGAGTGTGTACTCCAGCAGACCAGGGCAAAGCACTACAGTTTGGACCAGTAGCGGCTAAGGCTCGCTTCAATTGATCCATGCGGTTCATCGGTTGGTAAGTAAACATCGTCTTCAAACTGCACAAAACAAACCGTGAATCAATCAAATCATTCATGAAAAACTTTAGTGTCACTTCGATCACCATAGATTAAGCTCAATACGATATGCAAGATATGATCACACTAGTTATGCTCTTCCCTAATACCAAACAATCTGATTTTTATGCATTGTTGAAAATTAATAACCCAATCTAACCGACATGACTTATTACAAATTAAAGATTTCTCTATTCTTTACAAGAGAAATTGAAAGTCAAGGACCTAAAATGCTAGAGCATTATCATTTCATTTTGTTAACTTGATCAAATTTCTACGCAACCTTAATTCTTAAATTAAGCTTAAGAAATATATATTGCAAAAATGTTCAATAATTTCTCTTGTGAGCTTCTTCCAACTTCTCTCCTCTTGACTTAAAAAATAATAATAAAAGAATTATAATGCTACGCCTCGTTTTGTTCTGCACTGCTGATTAAGCGAATTAATTGTATTCTCAATGCCTAAAACCACCTTAGGGGCTAAGTCAACTTAGGCTTCCGTTGGGAAATAGCATTAATATGCAGATTAGAAAAAATCACAACACTTTTATTATTATTATTAAAGAGTAATATAAGCTTAGAACACTTCGAACAAAATGACTCTCTTAAGACACTCTTGTGAACTCACACTTGGACTATTTTCTCTCTTACTTTAGGCACATACTATGCTTCTATTTATAGGCAACCAATGAGTCATCTAAAACTTTCTAGAATTTTCTAACCTTCTAAGTAATTAACTATTCTCTACTATTTTCTAAATAATTCTATAACTATTTATACATTGTCTAATTAGTTCTAAGACTCTTCTAGAACTTTCTATAATGTTCTAGGTTTCTCCTAGTACTTTCTAGAACATTCTAGAATTGCTAATGACTTTTAAGTTTCTTCCAGAACTTTCTAGAATATTCTATGTTCTTCCTAGTACATTATAGAAATTTAGAGCATTCTAGATACGGTAATGACTTCTAACGTAATAGGGTAGTAGGGATTGTGGGTTATATTTTGTAATAAAAGAATAATAAAGGGGTATGTGGTTATGGGAGGTGTAAGAGCCCATATTGAGTATATTTAAATAGGGCTGTGGAGATGGGGAGGACATCCATTGTATGAATATGAGATTAGGAGCAGTAGCTCTTTGGGGAGAGTGGTGGTCTCTCGAATACCACTGGGTTTATTAGTTATACTATGCTATTTATGTGTTCATTGTTCTTGTGTGTGAATCTATTTGGGACCTAACAGTGGTATTAGAGCATTATCAGAGCATTGATCTTGGCCATGGTAGAACAAGTTTTGGAAACTCGCAGCAAACAACCCCAGACAAAGGAGGAATCGTTTTAGACATGGAGCCAACAACTTGATAAAATCAATCTGAATATGACTCGAATTCTTGATAAATTGGATATGCTAGATTCTTTTCATTCTAAACTGGATAAAATTGGATATCCTCATAAAAGGTTCAATTATTGAGTAAATCTTTATGGAAAATTGCATAGATGATCTCCATATACAGTTATCTAAGTACATTATTCTTCCTCTCTCGCAGATATTATAAGCAATAAAAAAGAAGTCTACCTTCACTATACTGTTATTCTTGTTCGACAGGTTAACAGGTAAGAAATGAAGATTTGGCATTTTGAGTTGCACAGACGATACGTCAGGAATCCTGAAAACACAAACATTGAGAAGTTAATATAAAGCTGCCATATGTTAAAGAAGCACCCTGTAAGTGCCAGAATAGGTGACCTGTTAAGAACAGTCTTTGCCATCTGAAAAAGAGTGCTCTGAACAGACGGGCTATAGACTCCCTCTTTTGGAGGACCAAAAAAAGTGTCTGTCAATACTTTTTTCACGTCCAAATATCTCTCAGTAAAGTAGTTTAGATTCTGAGGAATGCTGGAAACAGATTCATAAGAGTACCTGCATAAAGTGTATCACATAAATCATAGCTCTCAATCCTATAGAACCAAGATATACATCAAGAATTTTACACAAGACACCATAGAACCAAATACATTAGTTTTTCATTAATAAGTCACTTAATCAACACATGAGGATAACATTCATACCTCCACGTTCCAGTTACCTCTGTTGCCAGAATCCTTTCTCGTGTTTCAGGAAGAACTGTGTATTTATCCCTGATGAATCCCTCAAAACCAGACTGCTCATAAAAATAAATAATCATATAAAGGTAAAAAAAAAAATATTGAAGTAATCAGCATATAAATTAGTGCATCAAATGATAAAATGATCGTGTACTTTTGCATATTTCCAAATTATATATCCAGACTCCATTGAAACATTTTACTTGCAAATTTTCTATACTCAATTTGGTGAATGAGCAGTTGAGCACTGGATAATCTTTTATGTTCAATTATTTACTGTACATGGTAGAAATCATACTCGAGAAAAGGATGATGGAGGCTTAAATTCTTATTTTGGATACAAACATACCTTTGTTGTCTTAAGTACAGCCAAACCTTCAACTCCAGATGTCAACTTTAGCATGCCAGACTTCTGCACTACTACCTCTGTTGTATGCCTCTCAGACCCAAGTTTAAAGCCTTTAAAACAGGATAATAAGCAAAATTAATATGAGATTTTAAATTAATAATTTATAAGGAAATAAGATGTGAGAACATGACATAGGCATATAGTAACAACTCTTTTTGTTTGTAACTGATTAATCTACAAGTTGAACTAATTTTTCAGTTAACAAAGAAAAAGTTTCTATGGTTAAATTTGGTTATTACTATTTTACTTCTTTTGAATGAATACAGTTAAATGCACCCATAAGCACATCTGTGAGCTGAAAAGCCATTTCCCTCTTTTTCATAATAATGAAACTAGCTTAATAGCTCCAATTTAGAGAAGGAGGGAGCTAAAAACATTTGAAGGAAGGTCATAATAGCCTGATCTTTGTATTAAAGAAAGTAGCAAGTTTACTCATTAGATTATTAATATAATATGATAAGCTGGGATTGCAACAATAGAGAAGTCTTGCATTGAATGAATAGAGTGGGAAAGACAGGTCTAAAAATGTTTGCATTAGCAAGAGGAAGGATGGCCCCACCCTGCAGCAAAGGTGCATGTACAAACTACCGATTCCTTGGTGTAATACCTATCTCATTGTTGCCCTTTTCTCCACAATCTAATCCACCATAGAAATTAAAATAGTTCTAAATGAATCACTATGGCCAACTTGGCTCTAATCTTGTCCAATCACATGCAATGTAAACAGTTAAGTTAAACCCCAAATCTAAACTTTATCTAGTCCTCTCCCACTCTAATCTTAAAGAAAATAAGGCCCCAATTTTCACTTCCTTCAAAAAAAACTTAAGACTACAAAACTTCTTCACATAGCTAAAAAAGTGTTGACACTTCTGTCTCAGGTCAAAAGCCAAGTCAGCTGAAAAAACGAGGGATTCTTTGTACCTATCACAGGACAGACCCTAGGCTTCATAATGAAACAAAGTAGTGAAGACTTAATTGATGCAAGGATAAAATCCGATGCAAACTGATTTTATTACCAAACGAAGTGATAAACAAGCAACCCAGCAAAGAATTCTCTATCACATAAGAAATTCATCACATGTTACGGCATATACATTTTTTTCCACACCTCGTCAATAAAAGACCGCAAAACTAACCATGTTCATGGGGTTGACCATCTACAGAGATACGCTCCCAAGGCTTTTCAACTATCTTAACGATGGCAGCATGTACCTGTAAAATATTTACAACTATAAGACTTTAAAACCAACTGAAAATAATAATAATAATAATCACTTCCACATTAGATCCTAAAGATAAATAAAATAACTTTTTTTTTTTGGGTTTCTTCAATCTCAATGGCATAGACTGCCATCAACATTTGAAACATGACTAAAAACAGGTGCAAGAATCTGCCAAAAATAAAATCAACTAACATCTTTTGGACGATCCTATGTATACTAATACAACAAGCATTCTTGTCCTGTTCCATAACACAGTGCAAAAATCAAAAGAATAGCATTAACTTTAAATACTATACTCCATTCAGTTGCATATATGAAAAACTATTCTTCACCTGCTGGTAATATGATGTGAAGTGTTTGCCCAGTTCAATTGCAAAGTTCTCCACTGAAAGTTGCTCTGTGCATTCCTTAGCTTTTGCATACACCTGTATAGCAGCAACTCAGATATCCTTGAAAATGTAAGTGAAGAGGAAATACTCTACTGCTATAAAAGATAATGTTTATTTCTTAGTAAGAAGATTCACTCATATTTTTGTTTTTCCGCAAAATACCAGTGCTATCCACATATCTATCAGTATGTGAATTAAGAAATTTAATTTGAATCGAAACAATAATGCCTTAGCTGCTAGACACTTCAATCTCTATTGATTACATATTGGCCCACACACAGAATTTCAAACACAATAATTTGATTCTATTCAAAGACAAAATTGTGAACCAGGTTGCCGAAAATCTAACTTTTATTGATATTTTACAAGTAACAGCGAATTCCTTGATGCACTTGAATCAGGGAGTCAAATTGAAGTCAAATATATTGATTCACTTTTTTATTTTAACATTCTTGGCAACCAAACAGATTAGGATTAGGAAATGAGAGAGAGAGAGAGATCCGTACGGTGTTCTTCATGGTATCAGTGGCGACGATATCGGAATTGTCGTCGTGAACATAGGAAGCGGCGCAATTGGAGAGGAGGCTGATGCTGACGTTCCATTCGACGATGGATTGGCGTCCGTCTACGTTCCTCCAAACTCTGGCGACTCTGACCCTGGCTTTGCCGTGCCTCTGCTCGAAGTTGAAGCCGTCAATCTGGTTGGCCATGGCTGGGGGTGGTGCTCTGCTCACCGACCGAAGCAGCTAGGACTAGAATTAGTAGAACAAATGTATCGTTACTCTGCTCTGTCTTTTATGTATGTATTATGATATTTTTCAAGTTGTGATATTTTTTAGCATTGCTACATGTATTATATAGTGCCAAATACCACCTAAAAATATGTGGAGTTCTATAAGTGATTTTTGTTTTTTTTTGCCAAAATTGTTTTTTATCATTTACTCAGTCTTTTCAAATCATAATATTTAAGTGCTAAATACTATTTTTTTTAAAATACATAAAAAAATATAAAATAAATGGTGATTCATTTTTAAAATATTTATACTTAATTTATGATAATAATAAATATGACATGAGAAAAAAAAATTTATAGTATTTTAAAAAATAGAATAAATTACATTTTTGTCCCTCAAATTATAACTACTATATGATCGTACTCTCGAATGATTCGTGTTGTTAAAAATTTCCTCCGAACAATATACATTACTGAAATATGAGAATTTTTTTTAGATTTTGTCCTAGGTGGCTAACAGATTAATGATGTGACATTTTATCTCTTGATATGACACTGTCATATGTAGAATAATTAACAATTTACTCCCGAACTTTGACCGTTACCAAATTGTATCTTTTTTATTAAAAAAATTAATTTTTAAATTCATAATAAATTAAAAACTTGAGTATTTTAAATTGTGTTAGTAACAATTGAAAAATATTACATATATGTATATATATATATATAGATACAGGGAGCTTCTTAGGTAGAGGCATCAATTTTGTCCGCATTTTTTATTTTTGGTATTTGGAGAAATTATAATTCAATTTTTTCAAAATAGATATAATAGTAATCCTACTAATTTTTTAAAAATTCTTAATAATTTACAGTATCGAAATCAGAGTTCAAATAGTCTATTTTCTACGCATATAAAAAAAATTAAGCACACTTGCAACTAACGGTTTAAATTTTGATTTCAGCATCGTAAATTATTCAGAATTTTCTAAAAATTAGCATAATGTCTATTACAACTATAATGTATGTCATCATGTAAAAAAAATTGAATAATAATTTTTTTAAATACCAAAAATAAAAAATAAAAAATAACTCTATGATAAGAGCAAAAATGATGTCCTACCTAATAAAGTGGATTCGTGAGTATTTTAAACACCCTTCTTTGTGTCACACGAGTCCTCGATCAAGACGACACCACTGCGAATACGGTGTCATAATTCTTAGTTTATTCGTTGAATAATTATTAAATATGAAGAATACTGTGTGCTGCTGAACACTAGGGGAGGGCCATAAGTTGATAGGAATAATATATATATCTGGTTTCAAATCGTAAGCATGTGACTATGCAATCCTTTTTAAGCTTGTAAACTACCACGTTTGATTGATATATAATATTATAAATGCACAATTATCACTATTGAATTGGTCAGTTAAATAAAAATATATCCATGATTTTGCTTGGATCAAATCAAGACCCTGCTTTATCTCGAAGAATTTGATACATGTGATAATTTTTCATCAAATATTATGTGTCAGTAATTTTTTTTCTTCATACAGTACATGTACTTAGCATTGTATTTTTAATGAAAATTCCTTCTCATCCAGCCACCGCTCATCCACGTGGATTGGAAATCACCCCATTATTGAAATGTCAAACAATTATTGGTGTTGAATATGACATTAATTAGTTGAAAATACTAAATTTATCATATTGACCGCTTTATCATTAAACATGTGACCAGCATCGGTCGTCACGTTACTTAATAGGATTTTAGTAAAAATTAGGTTAGAACCCCATAATTTTAATATCTATTCTATATAAAAAATAGAAGGAAATTTTTTAGTTTTAACTAGTTTTTATTTATTTTTTTGTTGACTTTAATGAAATATTTTTTATATTTAACAAAATATTTTTATATTTTTAAAGTAAATTGTAAACATAATTTAGATAAAATTAAATAAATAAATAAATCAAAATAAAATATATTAGATATTTTATAATAATGATTATTAAAAAATAATAAAAAAATACGTTTTATAACTTAAATATGATTTAATTAAACTTAAACTTTACGTATTAGAATAATATCATATTAAATATATAATAAAATATAATTTACTATCAACTAGCCACAAACTTAAATTTAAAATCCATATATAATATTCATATTATATTAAATATATAATAAATTGTTGTCATTCCCAAATCTAAAAATTAAAACAAGCATAAACTTAAACAAAAATTAATTAATTAAAATATGATATTTTAAAGATATTTTATGATAATTTAAATAATTAAATCATATTTATTTAAAAATAATAAATGCATACATATCATTTTTTTATTTTATCAATTTGTGTAATTATTTGTTTTTTATCAAGTGATTGAAGCTCTTTTTCTTCATCAAATTCACCAAAGGACGTTGTGAGATACATTAGAAACTAAAAATAGCTGATGCATGTATACTACTGTCTACACTATTATTTTTTCTATTCTTATTTTATTTCTATTATTAATTTCTTTTTAAATATTATTGTAATTTATATATATGTCATGTAGCCATGTAAATATATATATATCTATGTCAATATTGTGTTTAGATGTCATATATGTAGAGATTATTGATATAAATATTTATATATACTATATAACTATAATTCATTCTATTATATATATATTTTAAAAAAACAACGAACCCGTTTTTATTAAACTTATAAACAATGTTTGTAACTTTATAACTAAGCAAACTTACTTTGCACGTTGCTTAATTTTATTTATAGAATTTATTAATTATTTTTATTAAATTTGTGCCACTGTCGTATAAATTTTAAATAAATAAACAATATTATATATAAAAAATGACATAAATATATTAAATGAAAAATTAAACCAAAATATTGTTTATGATAATTTTAAATATATATATAATATGATAACCTTTTTTAAACATAAATGATAATTTTTTTAATAAAAATTAAGATTATGTATTATATATTATTATTATAATGATATTTTATAATATTTAAATTTATATTAATGTAAGTATTAAATATCTAGTCTTGTATTAAATATTATTATAATAATATTTTATAATATTTGAATTCATATTAATATAACTATTTAAAAATTAGGATTATATATTATTTTCATAAAAATATTTTATATTAATAATTATTAAATATCTAGTATTGTATTATATATTATTATAATAATGATATTTTATAACATTTAAATTTATATTAATATTATTAACAAATATCTATTTTAATTAATTTTAGAGGTATATTTCATTAAATATTTAGAATATTCCGTTAAAGTTAACAAAAAAAAGCTATTAAAATAAAAAAATTTCTGTTATCTATAAATTTTTTTATATAGAAGAGATATAATATTGTTTATTTATTTAAAATTTATATGACAATTAAAAAATATAATAAAGATAATTAATATATTTTAAAAATAAAAATTAAGTAAACTTGCGCATTTTACCTAGAAGTATATAATAGATATGATATACAACAGAAAAAACTTTATTATTTATTTGTTTATGAATTGTTTACCTTCTTCCATAAAATATAATTGAATTAATTGATTTTTTATTTTCTTTGGTAGGCAAATCATTTCAAATTTGGAAAAATTCAAGCCTCAACCAATAAAAAAAGGAGGTAGTGAGAAAAGGGTAATCAAAGATGAGGAAAACAAATATAAAGAAAAAAGAAGTATACTTTGGGGCCTAACTTCTCCAATTAGGTGAATTCATGTGTGTATACGTATTTATATATGTGTATATATATATATATTTATATATAACTTGAGAAGTGTATACATAAAATGTTTGATGATAGGATATAGCCCTAATTGAGTCGATCAAATACATTGATGGTGTGTCTTATTTCAATAGCTAATAGTCAAATTTGATGATATTATTCTATTATTGAGATTGACAATAATAACTGATCATATAGATATTAGCATAGCTACATACCAAATAGTGTCAATACATTGATGACACTTTTTTTTCCTTTCTTTCTATTAAATATAACTTTATTTTAGAAAAAAAATTGTATGTTGATTTTCCATTTAAATTATTTGTTTTTTTTTTAATTTTGATTGCTTAATCTTAATTTTATTGTAAATTTGCAATGCGCAACAAAGAAGTATGCTTTGTTTGTTTTGTTTCTCTCTCCAGATCTTATTCTCACTTAGCTCTTTAACCATGCAATTAATCTCTTTTTATAGATATATACCATATATACATACCAAAATTTTACTTAGTTTTAAAATTGTAAATGTTGTCTATAATTTTAATAAAAACTGGTTTACTGTTATTTTTATATATATATATATATGTAATAGAATAAATTATAATTCTATAGTATATATAAATATTTATATCAATAATCTCTACATATATGACATCTAAACACAATGTATAGATATATATATATTTATATGGCTACATGACATATAAATAAAATACAATAATATTAAAAAATAAATTAATAATAAAAAATAAAATAAGAATAGAAAAAGTCAAAGTGTAGACAGTAATATACATGTATCAATTATTTTTAGTTTCTAATGTATCTCACAATGTACTTTGGTGAATTTGATGAAGAAAAAAAACACTAATCACTTAATAAAAAAACAAACTATCACACAAATTTATAAGATAAAAAAAATGATATGTAGGCCATTATTATTTTTAAATAAATATGATTTAATTAATTAAATTATCATAAAATATCTTTAAAATATCATATTGCAATAAATTAATTTATTTTTGTTTAAGTTTATGTTTGTTCTTATTTTTGAATTTGGCAGTGATAACAAAAAATTATATATTATATATTTAATATAATATTAAGTTCAATGTTAATTAAATTTTATTTAAGTTATAAAATATATGATTTTATTATTTTTAAATAATTAAATATCTCACAAATATCTTATTTTAATTTGTGTAATTATTTATTTATTTAAGTTTTAGTCATCTTTACAATGTATGTTAAATATAAAAATATTTCGTTAAAGTTATTAGAAAAAAATAAAAAATAATTAAAACAAAAAAATTCTATTATTTACACACATTTTATAGAGAAGAGATATGTAGAAATTTTAATAAAAATTAACAAATTGAGAACTTTTGGACTAAAGGAGCCCTCAGCCTTGCATGTGGCTCTTATTAAAATTTTCAATGGAAAAACTACACACACTGTATATTCTAAAATATACCCAATTTTATAAAAAAAAATTTAAAAATACGGATAATATTTTGTAATAGTTCTGTTACCACTTGTAATTTTTTTTAATTTAATCTATAAATGTTGTTTACAAAAAAATATATTGTTAGAAATTTGTAAATTTTGTTTTTTTTGTTCTTATTATCAATTATATCACTCTGTATTTTTTTTTAAGATTCTACATTTTTATTATTTTTTAAATCTTAAGTGATTTTGTAAAGGCCCCAATTTCAATTGGTCTTAATATTATTACTATTTTTTTATTCTATGGTAAACGTTTATTATTTTTTAATATACAATTTATTATGTTTGAGCTTTTTGATTGCTCTTCTTCACCTCTGTTTAACGTGTTTTCTTCAACACATCTAAGCATTTATTTTTCATTTTGTAACCCATAACTTGCCGACATCTTTACTTTTTTTTTTTTTGCCAAGAAATATGAAATTGTATTAAACTAGCAAATCGTTCAACAATACACAATTCATATCAGGAGGGATAGCACTCCTAAAAACAATACGATCAGAAATAATGCTAGTAGTCTTTGCTAATGAATGAGTTACAGCATTTGCAGATCGTTTTACAAATTTGATGGATACTTCATGATAGATGAGATCAAGCAACAACCGTCTGCAATCCTGAATAATTCTGCCGAAATAGGAGAGGAAAACAGAGGAGCTTCGAATAGCTTGTATTGACACCAAGGAGTCTGATTCCACTTCCACATTGTGCCAATCTTTAGTTTTTATCCAGCTAAGGGCTTCTCTTATCCCTAAAGCTTCGGCAAAATCAGGTTCAACTAGGCCCCCAACACAGCTTGCTTTGGCTTCCAGAAGACTCCCTTCATGATTACAAGCAACAACAGCAAAAGAGAATCGGTCTGGGCCAACAAAAAGAGCCGCATCTGTATTGATTTTAATGGTACCTGGGCGAGGAGGCTGCCATTTGACGGCACCGTCTGAGAGATGAGCGAATCCGAGCGAAAGATCAAAAGAACGATCTTGGGCATTCTTCCATTGCTCCAAGGTAATACGGGCAAGAGTCACGATTTCAAAAGCCTCGGCTCCTTTTTGATTCCAGATGAGCTCATTTCGTGATTTCCATAACGCCCAACAGAGCATGGGTATGAGCAATATATTATCGGCCTGCGTAGAATCTAGGAGCTTAGCAAAATGATCGGCGAACACACCTGGGTCATCGGGGTCAATTTGGACTCCAAGAAGATTCCAGCAAACTTGAGAGAATGAGCAAGAGAAGAGGACATGGGAGGTCGACTCACGGCATGAATTACAGAAGGGGCAAAGAGCATTCACTGAGATACCTTTGAATTGAAGATTACATTTAGTGGGGAGGCAATTAGTGGAGGCCTGCCATAAAAACGATTTGACTTTAGGAGGGATACCCAACTTCCACAATCTCTTCCAGTAAACCGAAATTTCCTCTGCCACCTCTGTTATCTCCTTCTTTTGAATCCATGAATGAGCACTTTTCACTGTATAATGCCCAAGTCTATCCAATTTCCAGAACCATGTATCAATTTCAGCCTGTATTGGGATATTCCTAATTATACCAACATCTCTATCAATAAAAAGGTCTTGGAGTAAATCTTCATCCCATTCACGTTGGTCAGCCGTCATTAACTGGGCAACTTTTTTGTTGACTAACACACTAGAGTTAGTATGGACATAGGGGTCCGGACTAGGGAGCCAAGGGACTTCCAAAACGTTTACTGATTGCCCATCTCCAATTCGAACAGCAGCACCTTGTCGAATGAGCTCTTGAGATGCCAATATGCTCCTCCAAATATAGCTTGGACTGCCTCCTATTGTGGCCGAAAGGAAGGAGGTATGGGGGTAATATCTTGCTTTGTATAATCGGCTGACTAATGTCTGCGGCTGTTGCAAGAGACGCCATCCCTGTTTCCCGAGAAGAGCAAGATTGAAGTCGTATAACGAACGAAAACCAAGTCCACCCGACTCTTTGGGTTTGCTAAGCCTACTCCAACTTTGCCAATGAATGCCGTTAGACTTCTTAGATGAGGAGGACCACCAATATCTATTCATTAAACGCTCAATGTCTCTGCTTGTTGCCAATGGGAGGAGAAAAACACTCATAGCATAATTAGGGAGAGCTTGAGCAACAGTCTTCAATAGAATCTCCTTTCCTGCTTTAGATAAAAATCTACTCTCCCAATTTTGAATTCGGATACGTATGCGATCCTTGAGATAGCCTAGGATCACTGACTTGTTACGACCCAATATATTAGGTAACCCCAAATAGGTGCTATTATCATCTGCCTCGTGAATGCCCATATCACCACATATTGTATCTCTGACCTGGATCGATGTATTCCTACTGTAAAAAATAGAAGACTTATCATAGTTTATTTTCTGCCCAGAAGCCTTCTCAAAAACGCCCAAAAGCTGCAAAACATGGTGTGCCTCCACGGTTGATGCTTTACAGAAGATGTAACTATCATCTGCAAAAAACATATGAGAAACCTTAGGAGCACCCCTAGCCACCTGAATACCATTAAGTAGCTTCTTCTCTTCATAATCTTGTAACAAGGCTGAAAATCCCTCTGTACAAATGATAAACAAATAAGAGGATAAGGGATCACCCTGGCGCAATCCTCTCTCTGGAATGATGTGGCCGAATACTTTGCCTGCATGCACAATCTGATACCTAGCGGAGGTAATACAGGCCATAAATAACTTCACCAGCTTCTCATCGAATCCCATCCTACGAAGGACCGCCTGTAAATAGTCCCACTCTACACGATCGTAAGCTTTGCTCATATCCAGTTTTAGGGCCATGTACCCTTGTTTTCCTGTGGTTTTTCTCTTCATATAATGCATAAGCTCATAGGAGATCATGATATTGTCTGTGATTAACCGACCTGGAATAAAGGCACTCTGCGTCTCTGAAATGATGTCATCAATCACCTGCTTTAGTCTGTTTGCCAACACCTTCGATATAATCTTATACAATACGTTACACAGCGAGATGGGACGAAGATCCAACATTGACACCGGGCTCTTTTTCTTTGGGACAAGCACTATGTTTGTAAGAGGCAATTGATCAGCAAACTTTTCTTCATTCCAAAAGCGTCGCACCTCATTAACTACATCTGACCCAACAATATGCCAGTATTTCTGATAAAAACCAGGACTCATGCCATCTGGTCCTGGAGACTTGTCAGGATGCATCTGGAAGATTGCAGCGTTCACCTCCTCCTCGCCTATAGGGGACAATAAAGCTAGATTCTGATCAGGAGTAATAGCCCTCGTAATACAACTAACAACAGGGTCCCAACACGGAACGGTGGACTTGAACAAAGTCTGAAAGTATTCCACCATTAGCTCTTGAAGACCATTATTCCACTCAATGAGTTGATTAGACTCATTATACAGAGAGTGAATATTATTTGTGCGCTTTCTGGTCCTAGCCGCTGCATGGAAATACCTGGAGTTGTGGTCACCTTCTCTCAACCATAATTGTTTGGATCGTTGTCGCCAAAACACTTCCTTTTGAGTCAAGATTTCAAAAAGCTCTTTACTAGCCTCTTCATGCTTCTGAATAGATCTTCGATCTCTGAAAGGTTTCAGTTTCTTTATGGTTGCCTTGCACCTATCCATTCTTTGTTTGAAATTACCAGTTATGCTTTTGCCCCACTCTTGCAAAGCTTCGGCACAAAGGGCTATCTTATCTAAGACTGGGGCATCTCGATCTTTCCACCACACTTCCTCAATAATCTTACCACACATAGGCTCTCTAAGCCAAGCATTCTCAAATCTGAACGGTCTACTGGGGGGGGGGGGGGGAGGATTAGTGACAGGCACAGGATCAAGTAAAATTGGACAATGATCTGAGGTGGATATCGCAACGTTGATAAGTAGAGATCTAGGGAAGAGATGAAGCCATGCAGAATTAACCAAAGCACGATCCAATCTGCATTCTACCCAATGGTCAGATCCACGACCTCGATCCCAAGTAAATTGGTAACCAGTTAATTCCACATCAACTAGACCACAGTCATTGATAGCTTCTTGAAAGCCCTGTAATAGCCAGGACGGATAAGGACGACCTCCTCTTTTATCTGCGATAGTGAGAGTGTTGTTAAGATCGCCTATAACACACCATGGTAAAGGAGAAGAATCAGCCAGATGACGAAGAAGTCTCCAAGTTGATGCACGCCTAGCACGATTAGGCTCACCATATACCCCTGTCAAGCGATGAGTTGGCCTATCCTTGGTGGTAATAATAACATCAATGTGGTTCTTGCCAAAAGATAATAACTGAGCTTCTTCCTTATGTCTCCATAATATTGCAAGACCGCCACTGTGACCTTGTGCTTCCACTACTATCATACCTTCAAACCCCAAAGAGTTCCTTATTCTGTCAACTTTGTCCTTCTTACATAGAATTTCGCAAAGAAAAATGAAGTTGGGTTTCTTTTGGAGAACTATCTCCTTAAGGAATTGAACGGTCCACGGGGTCCCAAGCCCGCGGCAATTCCAGCTTATAGTGCTCATAATTCTTGGCGGGACCGAATTACGGTACCCGCCGTATCCAAGTTTTTTGACAGAGGTGAAAATTCCTGTTCTTGATGATCAACATTCATGCTACTGTTCTCCACGTCAACTCCATTAGCCAGCATATTTTCATCTCGTCGATGCAGCTCAGGAGCAATATCCATTAAATGAGAGTCTATTCCTTCACGGCCCATTTCATCGCGGTCCATCTGAGTGATATGGGTAGCTGGATGCGAAGAAATCTCTACACGGCCCATTTCCACTACGGTTCTTCTCTTTTTTGTTTCAGTAACAAGAGGCCCATGTGATAGAGTATTAAATTCACGTGCCTTTTCATTGTCTTGAGAGCTGGAAGCACGTTGACTCTGTGACGAAGTAACTTCCCCAATCTGACGAAGTGGATACCCACGATTTGTGGGATCTTGAAGAGTGGGGCTGTAACCGTGGATCTCGAGCGAAAAATCTGGAGGAGCGTCAGCTGGGGGTTCGGGTCTGGTAGCAATCGCGGGAGAGGTTTCAGCCGTGGATTGGGACGGTAGTTCCTCAGATATACTAGTCCGGAGCCACTGTGCGCCGATTAACTTGGTTTGCCGGCGAAGAGGTGCGCGCATCCATTCTCCATATGGCTGGACAAGCTCGTCCTCCGGAGTATCAAAACGGCGGGGACAGAATCGTTCAGAATGACCCAGCAAACCGCAGATGAAGCAGAAAGATGGTACATTCTCGTACTTAAAGTTGATCCAAAACCATTATGTTGCTGTTTTTTTAATACGCATCCTCCTCTTTAATGGGTTACTCAGATTCACCTTAACCCTGATGCGCATGTATTCTCGCCAGCCACCCAAAAAAATTTTTGGACAAGAATCCACGAATATCCCAATATAATTACCCACTGCCTTGAGAACGCTTGCCTTCATGAAACCAGTTTGCAAATCGTGAATTTGAACCCACAAGTCCAGAGAATTGAGAGGAACACACCGCGGATTAACATCTTCGTTCATACGGGAGATTATGAGGGCTTTACGATTGAAGTACCATGGGCTTCCTTCCACCACCCGCTTAATGTCCAGTTCGTGATAGAACTGGAATAAAAATCTATTATTATCCAATTCTTTGATGAAAACTCCCTTCCCAGGTCTCCATATAGAAGCTAGAGTCTGTTGCATTGAAGGAAAATCAAATGATCCCGTTTGAATGAATCTGCCTATCAACGCCAGCCTCCAATTGAATCCTGGTTCCACCTCTTCAGTTGCAGCAATGTTGCCCTGTAGATCTAACCCACCCTCATCTTCTTCTGCCAAATTGATTGTACTCATCCTTGGCACCAACATATTGAAATCCTCCATTGAGATGAAGACAAAACCAGTAAATCACCACTAAGAGCCAAGGAAACAAGGAAAGCCAGTAAAACTCTGATGAAAGGAACCGACAAAATAAAGCTTTTTAGACTGAAAAAACGTTAGTAAAAGACAAAGACTTCATACCCATGACAAAACGTCAAGACTCATTTTAGTTATTTCTTAGTTACACAAATTCTCTCATTCTTTGTTTTAATAAATATATATAAAACCGAATCTACCGACATCTTTACTAAAGCTTTGAGCAAACACAAATTTTTGTATTTACTTCGTAAGTTGGGCATTTGTGATCTATATGCTCCAACTTAAGGGGTATCAAAACTTATATTGTATTATGCTAATATTGTATATGGGCTATATTTACTTTTTATTCTTTAGCATGGGCTTAGGCCCTTAATCACATAGATTAAGTTGTATATAACCTATGATACACAAAACAAAATTAAGGAAACAATTGATCTCATTTTGTCACAAAACATACATGAAATTGTCTAATAACACTAGCAAGCATTCGCCATATGAAATGCATACACTAACAACAATCCCAATATCATATAGTGAATAAATAAATATCTTTCCACCTTAACAATTTGTTTAGAAATATTTTTTTTTTAAAAAAACATTAATAAATTAATGGAGTTCTTAGCATGTATGGGATCTAAGTCCCAATATCATTCAATTTTTCCATTTCTAATTACTTCCGTACACCACTATTTTTGGTATAGTATATATAGTTAATAATATTGTTTTTTGTTTTTTGTTTTTTTATATTTGTGGAATGTAAATAAAGAAAATAACCACTACCATATTGAGAACCACTCCTCTCTGCTGAATGTTTGTTGAGATGAAATAAAACCTTGTATAAATAGAAGTTGTTGGAAATTATAGAAACCAACAATCCAAATTTGAAGTGAGCATATATATATATTTATATATAAATAGTAAATCCTATAACCCCATATGCATGCCATATTTTTCTGCCAAAAAACCATATATTCTCTTCTCTATATTATTCAGACAAATTTACTTTCTGCATTTTTGTATATAATTCTCCTGACCAACCTCTTTCCCCACCATTTCATTCCAAAAAAAAAAACAAATATTATTTCAATTTGGGGTTTGGTATATGGAAAAATCAGGTGTGGAGAAGCGTAGGGTGGTGGTGGTAGGAGGCGGTGTAGCTGGTTCTATTGTCGCTCAATCTCTCCAATTTTGTGCTGACGTCGTTCTTATCGATCAGTAAGATCACATTTTAATTATTTTTCTTTTCTTGATTTTTCATTTTATTTTCTTAAGAAAACATATTAAATTATAGTAACTTCTATGAATGTTTTGCTCTCAGATACGTCTATTAATTGGCTTAAATGATTAGTTCTTTTCTTTAAGGTGGTTTGCTTGTATTGTGGATTTTGTGGGTGAAATATATGTAAATAAACTTTTCATAAGTTTTCTTTCCACCCTAAAATATTATTTTTCTTCGAATAAAAAAAAGTCCTTTCTCAAATGGAGTATAACATTGAGCCAAAATTGCTCGTAGCTAGGTTTGTGGTGAGAGGAAATAAAACAATAATTTGAAACATTGTAAAGACAATTGCTTAAATTCGGGTCAAATATACATGAATGAAAATTTTCAATATATACCTTATTTCATTACTTTTCTTTTTTCATCTAATAAGAGATATAAATAGTGTATTATATTTAACACAAAAAGTCAATATATTATATATTTAGCACAATTTTTAGCATTATGTTCAAATGCACAATTGTAAAAACTGTTATAAAATTTAATATTTCATTAATGTTAATTTGATATTTATTGAAAATATACAAAAAAATAATCATTTTTCTTTATAAGATAATAATATAATAATAAGGTACAAAGTATAACATTTAATGCAAATAAATAAAAAATAATAAAAATAACATAAAAGTAAATAAAAAAATGTAGCATTTATGGCGATATAAAATATGAACCATGCTATATTATATAACAAATTTGACCTAATTTTTAGCATGTGCTAAATTTGTCACAACTTTTGGTACACCATTGGAGTAAGACTTTTGTAAAGTGAACCATATTTTAGCAATACATCACAAATTTGACATTCCATTGGAAATGCTCTAATAGTCAAAATAATCAATCACTTGATTATTCCTTGAATGTTTTTGTTTTTCTCTATTATATTATCATCTGATTTTGGGTGATGAAAATGAATCACTTAGGAAGGAGTATTTCGAGATAGCATGGGGGACGTTGAGAGCAATGGTGAAGCCATCATTCGCCGAGAGAATAGTGATTAATCACTCTGATTATCTTAGAAATGTGAATATTGTTGCATCAACTGCTGTTAATGTCACAGATACTGAAGTTTCCACCGCAGATGGCCAATCTCTTCCGTATGATTATCTTGTCATCGCCACCGGTCACAAAGACTTTTTTCCAAGAACAAGAGACGAGAGGCTTAGTCAGTACGAAGCAGGTATGTTCGTGAAAATTAAGATCCGTTTGGTTGAGAGCAATAGAATAGAATGGAATTCATTATTATTTCACTTCATTATTTGGTTGTAATTTAAAATATTGAAGTGGCTAAATTTGTGTTTTTAGCTTAAGTTTATCGAAAATCACTTTTCCAATAAGCCAAGTTTTATAACTTTTCTAGAAATAACTTATAAAGTTAAAAAAAAATCATTTAACTAGAAAATCCAACCAAGCTCTCAAAAAAACTTTTAAGTTATGCCAACCAAATCCTGCATATCTCAATTCTCATATCTTTATTATTTCCAACCAAATGTACTTTTGTAATGACTTTAATAATCTTGGTCGTTTTTATGTGTAGAGTTTGAGAAGATTAAGTCGGCGAATTCGATTTTGATAGTGGGAGGAGGTCCAACGGGTGTGGAACTAGCTGGTGAAATTGTATACGACTTTCCAGAGAAGAAGGTGACTATGGTGCACTCTGGGGCAAGGTTACTAGAATTTGTGGATTCCAAGGCTTCACAAAAGGCATTGGAATGGTTAATATCAAAGAATGTTGAAGTTCTTTTGGGTCAATCAGTGAATGTGGAAGGTGTATCAGATGGTCATTTCCAAACCTCTAAGGGAGAAACTATAAAAGCCGATCGCCATTATGTTTGCACTGGTAAACCAGTGGGTTCATCTTGGCTTACTGAGACTGTTTTGAAGGATAGTTTGGGTATTCATGGGAGGTTAATGGTGGATGAGAATCTGAGAGTCAGAGGTCGTAAGAATGTCTTTGGTATTGGAGACATCACAGATGTTAAGGTAATATAATTAAGCTTATTACTCTTCCTCTCTCTATATATACAGTAAAATTACTCAATATTAGAATAACTCTCGTGAAGTCCTAAAAAGTTTTAGTCTCAATTTTGAACTAATTATAAATAGTAATAAATTTCATATTGTAATAAGTTATAATATTTCTTGGTTCCGCTTCTAGAAAATATGCCCCCACGTAATAATAATTGACTGAATATTAAATAATATGTATATATGCTATCTTAAATAATTGAATAATATTAAATAATTGACTAAAAATTCATGATAAAAATAGTTATCAATTGACACTTGTAAAATAACTTTGTATATTTTCAACATTATATACATATGTACATTGTAGCATATCTTTATGTTATTTTCATTTATTAGTGTTTTACATTGAATTTGACATGTTTTATCAATTATTATTTAATTTAGATTTAAATGTATATATTTTTAACATTTTATAGATATAATTATATTAAATTATAACTTGCTCATAGTAGTAAAATATGTTGATCCCAACATTATTCCTATAGAGATGTTTTACTGTATATTTTTATAAAGAAAAATAATTATAATGTGTTGTGCAGGAGAGGAAGCATAGGTATATAGCACAAAAACATGCACAAATAGCAGTGAAGAATTTGAAGGTGTTGTTAGTGGGAGGGAAAGAGAGCAAGATGGCTAAATACAAGAATTTTTTAGAAACCACACTTATTTCACTTGGGAGGAAAGAAGGTGTAGCTCAATTTCCATTTGTGACTATTAGTGGTTGCATTCCTGGGAAGATTAAGTCTGAGGACTTGTTTGTTAGCAAAACAAGGAAACAGCTTGGTCTAAAACCTGATTGCTAATCCTACCAATCTTTCCCTCTCTCATTCTAATTTGCTTTTCTTCTCATTTTTTTAGGCAATGGATGTAATTAGTTGATTTTTTTTTTCATTTTAATTAGCAATCATAATTTGTTTTTGTTCTTTTTTTTGTCAGACATAATTTGTTTTTATTAATTACGAACAATACATGAATAGCCAATAATATATCATCTGACTTAGAGTATATAAGTCAATCTTTTAGCAATTAACACTTCGGTGTTCAACATGTTATTATTACTGTCTATATAAATTATTGTGATGATAGAGGCACGTTTTTTTTAAATGAGCTTTATTTATCTATTTACGTACTAGTTAAGAAATTACAGTAATAGTACACAACATTATAATTATGGTAATGATAAAAAAACCTCGATTAGAAGATAACCATTTTCAAATCAATGTCAATCAAAATTATAATTTTCTATAATTAACAAATACAAATATTGATAATGTAATCAATTAATTAACCATAAAAAATATTAATTCAATTACTGCAATATATTCATCTACCCATTTCATAATTTGATATGATAAAAAATGACTAGCCAACAATGACCTCGGTTATGGCACGTAGCTACTACGTTAATAAGTTATAAACGAAAAGGTCGTATATCTAGTACTAAGGGCAAGCAAAACACCAAATCTACTTTGATATCCCCTTATATTCAATCCAACCTAATGGTAAACATATCACAGCAAATATCGGATTGTCACAGTGCCGCAACATATAGTGTGCAGTTGCAGACAATGGAAAATTAATTTGTAATATAATAATATCATTAAGAATAATAATATTTTTGCCCCCCAAACTATGACCATTATATGATCGTGTCCTCCGAATGATTTGCGATGTTAAAAATTTTTCCTAAACTATACACGATAGAGAAATATGTGACTTTTGTTAGATTTCGTCCTAGGTGGCTAACAAATTGATAATGTGAATTTTTGTCTATTGATGACACTACCATGTGTAGAATAATTAGCAATTTTGCCCCCGAACTTTGACATCTACCAAATAATACCCATTTTATTAAAAAAAATTATTTATTTTTTCTAAAAATAATAATCAAATACTTAAAAACATTAAAAATTTAATTAATAACAAATAACTTTTTTAGTTTTACTTTTTCTTTTCTTTTAAAATATAAAATAAATCTATTTTAGAATGAAAAATTAAAATAAAGAAAAAATATTTAATTAAAGAAGAGGACGAATGACGAAGGACTTAAATAAAAAAAAAATTTAATTTAAGAGGAGGGGGATAAAGGGGAACAAACTTTGTTTTAGGAATTATTTTTAATTTTTATTTTAAGATATATTTATTTTATATTGTAAAAAAAAGTAAAAAAAAAATTATTTGTTATTAATTAGATTTTTAATTTTTGAGTATTTGAAAATTTATTTAATTAATTTGAAACGTTTAGTATTGTGTATTTTCTTAATCTTTTTAAATGATTTTATTTTTATTTTTAAGGATATAATTATTATTTTTAAGAAAAAAAATAAGTTTTCTTGAAAAAAAATAGTTTTAAAAAAATGGCACAATTTGGTAGTGGTAAAAGTTTGGGGGCAAAATTAATAATTATTTTACACATGGCACTGCCACATCATCAATCTGTTAGCCACCTATGACTAAATCTAACAGAAGTCTCATATTTCAATAACTTGCATAATTCGGGGAGAATTTTTAATAGTGTGAATCATTCAGGGGCACAATCATATAATGATCTTAATTTGGGGGCGAAAATGCTATATATTCTATTATTAATATAACTTTTTTAAATACAATATATATATTGAATATAATAATAAAATGATATTATATTTTATTAGACAATATATTTTTTGGTGTAATTTTTAATTCTCTGATTGTAGTTGAAAAAAGTATAGTGCTAAAATTTTATCATTTTAATATTGGTTTTACACTAAAATGGCTTTTGCCATTGGAGTTGCTCTTGCATCAACGAAAATTGCCCAATCTACATTAAACGCCAATTATTCTCCATCAACGTTATATGCTCTTCTTCCTCTTCTTACCATTGTTGCTAACTAACAAAACACCACACTAGGTTTGCTCCAATATGAAGGAAAAGAAAACATACACTACTAAAAAAAGGGTTTGGTGTCGGTTACACACCGAAGCTTTTGTTATTTGCATCGGTTGGTGTCATGATTGATATACTCAGGATGTTGGTTCTCTAGCGACGCTAGGCAAAAATTGAAAAAAACAAACAGAAACTATATCATTCTACTTTTACTAGATTTGGCACAATTTGTAGTATGTGCTAATTTTGACACACATATTAGAACATCATTAAAATAATATTTTTTTTAGAATATGCTAAAATATAGTAATGCATCACCTTTATAACACACTACAAAAAAAAGGTTCTATACCGAGAACACTATACCGAGAGCATGTTCTCGGTATAGACATTTCAGATGCGCGAGACATTTTCGCGGTTCTAGAATAGGGTTAGTTCCTATACCGAGAACATAGGGTTTATAAATATGCCCACCCGCCGCAAACCCCCTTCTCCTTCCTCTCTGGTTTTTCCTCTGGTTCTCCGAGCCGTCCGCCTCTCTCCGCCGAAAACCCCCATTTTCTTCCCAAAAATTTCAGTTTTAAGCCCAAAAATCTCCAAAAAATGAAGGAGTTTCTCTCTATTTGTTAAAGGTAATGTTTATTTCTTCATTTTATATATATATATTTATGAAATGGTAATGTATTTTTGTTTGAAGGTTGGGTGCCGTTTTTGTTGAACTACAGAGAAAGATTGCAAGGAATTGAAGGTGTTGGTATGTTGTTTTTAATTTTTCTGTTTTTTTTTTAAAAAAAAATTTCAATTTTTGAATAATTTATGTTTTTTTATATGAATAAAATAATATTAATTTTAATAAAAATATGAAATTATTATATTAGAGAGAATGTATTTATTTTTAGGTTTTAAAAATATTTATTAGTAAAAATGAGATTAGGAATTAGAAAATTGTTATATGATTAATTAGTAATTTTTTTATTAAAATAGATTCTATGTTGTTTTGGTGAAAATTATGTGTATTAAACATATTAGTAAACATATTAAATATTTGAGTGTTAATTTGAAAATTTTGGTGCTAATGTTAGTATGTTGTTGTTGTCAATTTTAATTTTTTTGGTTATGTTAGTAGTAAAAAATCAAATTTTATAAATATTGATGATTTGTTGTTATTAATTTTTAGTAGAATTTTGATATTTTGCTTAGAAAATTGAATAATTAATAAAATTTAGACTAATAATTATAAATTATACAGTCGTTTAAAATGTATTTGTATTGCTCTCTGCATGATCTGGGTCTGGATATTTTTTATGTGTTATTTGCAGGATTTTAAATTTTGGGATAGATGAAAATATAGTCGTTTTGCTGCCGAATTTTTTATAGAATTGTAAAATTTAGAGATATTGTGAATATTAGTAGAAGTACTCAATAAAATTTCTAATTTAATAAATAGTGAATTGATAAGTAAAATAATATATTTTTTAATTAAGATTAAATAAAATTAACATTAACATTATGCAACTAAATTTTAATAAAAATAAACATTAATTAAATAATTTAAATAATAATTAAATCCTATAGTAATTAAATAAATTTTAAAAAAATCTTAGAAAATTTGTTTAAATTAATAAAACTATTCAATAAAGCATAAGTAAAATATGTAATTTAATAAATACTGAATTAATATGTAAAAAAAATAATATTTGTTAGTTCTGATTAAATAAAATTAACAAATATATTATTAGAAAACCAATTTTAAACATTATTAAAATTAAAATTAAAATTTGAAGTTAGAAAAAAATATGTCAAATTTAAATAATTTTAATAATATTTACACTCAAATATATTACAGTTAGATATCATAAAACAACATAATTAACTTTAAAGAGCATAAGACATTATAAAAACAATATTTAATTTTATTTGTTTTTTTCTTTGGTAATAAGAAATTATTACCAAAGATATGATAGTGTGTTATTATCACCTAGTGATAATTTTTTATTTTTTTAGTGTTCATCACAAGAAGCCTTAGCCCGTTCAGAGATGGTGAGTCATTGAAGACTCTTAAATTTGCCTCTCTCTGAATTAGGACACACACACAACTTGATTGTAAGTTTGATGATTAGTGTTCTGTGCAGTGCTACATTCATACAATGTCGATCGACAAGAGCTGGATTAATTTGACAAATCGATTATCCAATGAGTATAAGGCTGGTGTGATATGATGGATTTGCTCCAAAGAGCTCGGCAGTGCGTTGACTCAAGGGGATTGGTGAAATGTCCGTGTAGGAGGTGCGTCAACGTTGAATTTCAGACGATTGATGTATTAGAAAATCATCTCTTTGTAAATGGTTTTCTACGGAAATATACCAATTGGCATTGGCATGGAGAGGATGAAATAATACCAATGAGGAAAGTGATAGATCAAAATGATGAAGATGAAATGATGGATGTTCTCTATTACACCCAGATTTCGAGCCTTAAGAATTGTGATCTCGAAAGCTGGATTCGTTAGGAATGGGCTCGTAATGTCTGGAACATGTGTCCGCAACCTAGGCACCGGACCTACAAGCAGCGGGCAGCCTCGAAGATGGTAGCCTCGAAACCATTACAAGCTCGAAAGACAGACATCAAAGCACGTCTATTCTCGGATGGCCTTGGATCAGGGGCTCCGAGCCTGACATAAGTATGAGCTCGAAGTAGCATGATCTTCGGGAAATGTCATAGCTCGAAAGTTAGTAAGAGACCTGGGTGGGAACAGCACTGACAATGTAGATTGATAACTTTGAATATTCTAGTGAGTCATTTTGGAGAGACGTGGTCTACATTGATTGTTGTAAATCCCCTATAATAAAGGGATATTTATTATTCAGTTATACGCCCCCTGATCTTCAGGGGACGTTTCCTTGTATATAGGATTACAGGCTTTTAATGGCATTAAATTTATTTGCATATACAGAATAACTTCCCGAAATGTGTGGGATAGTATTCTGAAAACCTCCTCTATAAATAGAGAGGTCATGCACCATTGTAAATGACCGAATTTTTGTAATCTGGGGAGAAAACTCTGGAGAATTCATTCTTGAAGAATTTCCAGAGATCATCTTAAGTTTTAATAACAAAGACTTGTGGACTAGGCCGAGTTAACTGCTGAACCACGTAAAAAATCTCATTTGTTTTATCGTATTTTCCTGGCCATAATTACTTATTGTTTTCGTGCTCTTATTTCACTGTTGACGAAAAACGGCGTCAACATTCTCAATGATGTTATGCAAAATGACAATGACGAATATGAAGAGAATGAACGCAATCAAGAGATACCCACAACGGACTACAGGGGTGGGCAACATTATAACGATTTGTTTGCTAAGATCGAGGCTCCATTATTCCCCGGGTGTCAAAATTACACATCATTGAATTTCCTAGTGAAGTTAATGCATTTCAAAGTGTTGGGAAAAATTCCCAATAAAATATTTGATGGAATGCTGGAGTGTTACATGATGCATTTCCAGCCCCAAATAAGCTTCCAAAATCACATTATGCAGCGAAAAGGTTGTTGCGGAAACTTGGATTGGGCTACGAGTCAATCCATGTCTGCAAACATGATTGCGCATTGTTTTGGAAAGAACATGGTGGAAAAAGCAAATGTCCTGTTTGTGGGGAGGATCGATGGGTGGACAAGAACACCAAGGGCTAGAAAGTGCCTCATAAAGTGATGCGTTATTTTCCTTTAACCCGTAGGTTAATGCGAAAATATGCATCGAGGAGGAGAGGGAGGAGGAAATGGAAGAGGAAGAGGAGGAGGAGGAAGTTGAATATGAAGATGATGAAGAGGAAGATGAACACATAGAAACCGATGATGATAGCGAAGATTATTATAGTGATTATTAAGTGGTAATTTTATAATATGTTGAAGTAATTATTTTTAACAATAATTAATTTTATATAGTTATTTTTAACCGACAAATGTAATTTTAATATCGATTAATTTGAAAGATATGACTGATGTTATTGCTCGATCTCACGGGGGTGATGGTGGAGGCTACGATCCTCCACGTGGACCGTCAGATATCCCAGCAGATTGTGAAAGAGGTAATACTTTAAACATTGATATACTCCTTAAATTTTAACAATTAATCCATATTAATTTTAAAATATTGAAGTTGCATACAATAGCGCCTCCAAACAACCGTGGACGCCATAAATGATTGAACACGCTGGAAAAAAAGGAACAGTTGGGGCGTCCTCTCCCTCTCGAGTGGGATTTGCGGGGGAGAACATATAAAGAGATCGGAGATTACAGCTCAAATTTCTCAAGAGAGCTCGGATTACTTGTTCGACAGTACACAGATCCGGACTGTCCTCAATGGTCAAAAGTACCAAATGCCTCGAAACAAAGAATACTTGCACATCTGGAGGTAAATTGTTTATGTATTTTTATGTTAATTCTCATTTTATGTTATATATCATATTTACTAATAAATGTTTGTAAATTAGGATATGATTTGTTTGATATTGGGCGTACTAGATATGGACAAGGGCACATGCCTGGGATCTTGAGAGGCATTGATACTTCGTGTGCTAAAAAGTATTCTGACTGGAAGTACGATATTAAAGAGCATTTAACGATTAATGGGCCACAAAATCGTTATGGTGGTTGCACGGATACGCAGTGGCAAAAAGCCATTGAATTTTTCCGATGCCCAGAAATTACGGTATTAATTTCTTGCTAAACTTAACTATCTTAATTAAATATATTACTAACGATAACTTTTTGCAGAAACGTTCTGTGGTCAACAAGGAAAATAGGAAGAAACTGAAAGAGCTTAGCTATGGAGGTTCTCAGTCAATCCCAACACTGCGCTATAAAAAAGTTAGTTAATTAATTAATTTTTAGTTTGTTTTTCTTATTTACGTTTAATTATTAATTTTATAAAAATATATGTACGTGACAACGCAATTTAGAGACTGGGCAACTTGAGCCCATCCCGGAGAGCTAGATGGATACTCACCATATATCAGGCACAGGGTGGGTGACAGAGACAGCCAAAAATACTTGGGTACGTTAAGTTTTTTTAAACATTTTTCAAAATTTTAATTGTTTGTTTACAATACATAATTACATTATACATTGTATCATAGGAGGAATTGCGTGCATATCGCGACACACAGCAGACACAGACAACTGATACTGAGAGTTCCACACCAGTTTCGAGTGCGCCTGAAGATGAAGACATATCTTTGGTACAAACTGTCTTCGGAAAACGACATGGCCACCAGAAAGGATATGGACGTATCCTTAACATAAGGGACCGAACTCCATTTACTATTGATCATCCACAAACTAGAGATGAAGAGATGTCTGAGATGAGAGAGCGTATTCGGCAATTAGAGGAGCACATTCGGAGTCAATGTATCACCCCGGGATCTCAATGTGCCCCACCACCACCTGATGATCCCGATGTTGGAGCACCGAGTTAGTAGGACTTATGTGTGAATTTTATTACTATGGATTATTACATTTTCATGTTTAGGACAAGTCTTTATTTTGATTCAGTAAATGTACTCTTATGTTTTGATTTATATGTTAAATATAAGTGTTTTAATTTGATTCTATTGTTTTATATTTAATTCAAATTAAATAAATAAATAAGTGAATAAACATTACAAATATATATAAAAAAAATTATTGGTTAATTCTATACCGAGGACATTGTCCTCGGTATAGCCATCAATATGAAAAATTTGGGCTGGGTGTGCCGAGGACATTCGTCACTCTCTGCCGACGACATGTCCTCGGTACAACTTATACCGATAACATCGTGTATGTCGTCGGTAGAACTTTACCTCTACCGACGCGGCTATACCGAGGACTTAGTGCTGAGAACATGTTCTCGGTAAAAGCTATACCGAGAACATTTAGGCTTATGCCGACGACATTTATTTTCGGTATAAGCCTTGTTTTTTGTAGTGACACTCCATTAGAAATGTTCTCACATTGTTGTTGTTTATGTTGTACACCAATTTTTACGGTAAAATTTAAATAATGTTCTTGACATTTGCAAATTTTTCATTAAATAAACCATACTTAGTCTAAGAAAAGTTAATTTTTTTATACTATTCATAATATTTTTAGGCTTCCTTTAATATTATATTGATTTTGAGAAGAAAAAATATACTTTAAAAAAAGAAGAAAAACAAGTATGTTAATTATATTTATTATTATTATTATTTGTCAAAAACTACCTTATTAGATTAAGATTGCAAAAAAGCATCATTACAAATAGGAGGAGGGGTCTCTTCCATCTAACAAAACTTATCATCTATCCTAAAGGCATGTTTATTCAGTCCGCGAGCTGCAACATTAAAGTTACGACTAACATGAGAGGGAGATGCCCCTGGAAAGCTAGACAATAAAGCTTTTATGTCAGAAAAAATAACTCCTAGTTCATTTTGGTACACTGTATTGTTACCCAAAGTTGAATATCCCTCTATGTAGTAGTGTATCTGGTCCCTCCCTCCTTGGGAGCTTGGTACTATCCTCCAAATATGTGCTAAATGATGTTCAGTCAACAAAGAATAGCAAAGAGATAAATATATAGTCACCTGAAGTCCCTCTACTAGTGGGCATTATTCGAAGGGGAGATTAATATTGTGAAATTGGAGTTCAACATAACATGTTTTATACTTAATTATAATGTTTATACCTGATTGTAACAAATAATGTTCTAAAAAAATGTTTTTGGTTGTATTATTATTGCCTATTTCTTGTCTAATTTTAACACTTGGTCTGCTCTTTTTTTTTATTTATGTTGATTTTAATTTATTATTGCAAAATTTCTGCAACATGCATGTTGTCCCTTTAAATTTGTAACTACTAACTAGTGCGCACATGATATATAATTTCTTAAAGCCTTGACGAGAATTTATATATATATATATAAATAAATGATGGAAAAAAGTAGAGTTACATACTATACTAATTCAACCCAGTACGAAGCTAGACAAGTTTGGGGAAAATTAACAAATCATCATCATTTAAATAAGGTACATTTTGTTCAATAATGACAGTAAAATTTATAAAGTTAATAATGAAATAGCTTTTGTATGTATAATATCACTATTATATTTCCACGAAAACGGGTCAATTGAAGTGAATGCTTCTCAAATAAATTACCGTTGGATTTTCCTCTCCAGCTCCAATAGGCCAGCCTAGCCTAGACAGTTGCAGCCATGCCTTTTGAAGATGAGCTATTGGGTTGGTGCTCGATTTTGATGGGGTCACGAGGTTTAGGTTTCCAAGCAGGAGGGTAGCATGAAGTTTGTAACATCGATCACGAGTATGATTTTAGAGACCATAGTGAGTACAGATCAGAGGTTTCTAGCTGTAATTCTTAGTACTATGAATTGGGGCAACAAAAGGTAAATGTAAGTTTGAAAATTGGCGTTGGTTTTCCTCTTGAATGATTAAAGAAAAAATCTTGTTGATGGGGCAGAGGGTCCATCATCAATATATTGGAACGTATTTGAGCATAGGATTCATTGAGGCCCATTAGAAAATACAACACATAATCTTGATGCTGATAGTCAAGGATTTTTTTGGAACCACCACAAGAACAAACAGTATTGGGACGAAAAATACTGAGTTCATCACATAAAGATTGCAGTTGGGTAAAGTAAGTCTTTATATCAAGGTTATCTTGCTTAATGTTGGAGATGGACGGCTTAAATTAGAAGATTCGAGGGTCGTTGATTTGGTAGTATTGATCATGTAGATCTTGCCACATTGTCAAAGCCCTATCACGGTAGAGAATGATTGTAGCAATATGAGGAGCCACCGAGTTGATGACCCACTTCATAACCATGGAATTTCAACGAGTCCACGATGAGTTGTAATTCAGATCATTGATAGGAGGTGTGGGGATGGTACTAATAATGAATCCAAACTTGTTCTTTGTCACAAGCGAAATTGTGATTGAGCGAACCCATGAGCTGTAGTTACTACTACCTTGAAGAACAATAGAGACAAGAACGGCTTCGGGTTGGTCAGAGTGAGAAAGAAAATAGGGATTCTCATAGGTGGTGTTATCTGGGTTTGAAGTGAGAGGAACAAATGTGGTGGATTCGCCATTGTTTGGGGGGGGGGGGGGGGGGTGCTCGGTGTAACATGCCGGCCTTGAGGGCATGTTACAAGCTAGGATGGCGCTCGGTCAGATGCGCACGCGAGGGTGCAGGCTGGTGAGCATGTTGATGCCTAGTTTGTAAGGCAGTGGCATTTTCATAAATATCTTCAATATTGCCCGGAAATGGACGGGACTTGGTAGGTTCCATATTGAAGGGTCAATGAACGCAATGGTATGATCGGATTTGGAGATTCGGAGAATTGGCGAGCTGGAAGCCAAATATGTCTCCCAAGAAAAAATCATATATGTTCCTGGTAGAAGGCTAAAAGCTCATAAGGCTCTTTGTAGGGGGAGTACCTGGTGTCAGCTCTCCACCACCCCCTAGCGCAGGTGCGTCAAGTGAGCTACTACTAGTTGGGAGGACTAGTAGGGCGGACATATGAGGACCACGAGGGGACTCATATGTCTCCATGAGTAGGAGTGCTCATGGACATTACCGAGCCCGCCCCAGTAGGCCGAAGTGTGCTGCTAGAGGTTTAAGGGTACAGTTCCCTTGGTTTGCCGGGATGCCGCTTGCATGGAACGTGGCCCAAACCTTCGAGAGATGTCGTGGAGCGCCATGGCCACGAATCTCGACACGAGATGGCATGGGAGTCATTCGTGGGACTTGTTAGCATGCAAGCATTGGAGGGTGCACTCTGCTTGAGTAGGACAGAAGTCCAGTGTGTGCTACTAGTCTGGCAGCCAGTCTCAAGGGCCTGCCAACATGCATGATGGTATGGTGCCTTGAGGATTGGACCCATGGACGTATGAGAGTCCTTGGTCTGTGACGTGAGCTAATCGGATAGTATCGAATGGGGCATGATGAGAGGTGTTGGCACGTCAGCTTGGTGTTCTCTCTTAGCCACACATGCTACCTTGACTTGCGAAGGTCTGGGTGTGCATCGGTGTTGGGATTTGCCTTGCCAGAGTGAGAACCTATGGACAGTGTGAGTGTCTTGGCTAGATAGCCTTGATGCATGATTGCACTCATAGATGTTTGACAGCATGACTCAACGAGAGTTGTTCGAGAGACGGAAGTGTGCAGAGCACACGGTCGCGCGAAAAATGTGCCCATTGTTATTCGAATGGTTGGAAGGCTGACCTTGGATCAGAGGAGTCAAGGTGTCGCACGGGCATTTCCGCTGTCAAAATGTCAGCCCGTGACCTAAGGGAATCGTGGTCTCAACGGCTGGAGGAGAGCAACCAAATCTGGTGTGAGCCATGCAAGGAAGGAGGCACAAGCAATGGTGGAGAAGATGAGTCGCATAGAAGAAGAAAAGAAAAGAGAAATTTATTTCTTTGGTACCATGTTATGATGTAAGGAAAACAAATGAAAAGCAAACAAAGAAAATCTCTATTGAAGAAGAGAGAATTATGGTTATCAGCACAATAGTCTAACACAATGGAGTGTTTGGTATGAGAGTTTGGTTTGGTGGGAATGAGAATGTCAAATCTAACCTATGTTTGGTAAAATTATTTTTGATGGTTTGAAGGTTTGTGTTTCTAAGTGAGTCCCACTTTTTAGGTTAATTTGAGAATAATCTTAACTCCTTTAAACACTTGAGTTTCACATTCTTTTAATCTTAACTTCCACAAACTCAAACCTCTTGTACCAAACACCCCAATGGGACTGTGAAATTAGGGCTCTCTTTTATAAAGCAAGAGAAGATCCTTAACAGAATAAACAGAGGAACAAACTCTAACGGAATAGTAACATAACTAACAAAAATAAAATAGTAATTTATAAATACTTGATGTATTGAAAAAAAAAAAAAACAAATAGCTAAATATATTTACCAAAGTATTTTTTTTTTTTAAATTATATAATATTTTATTTAACCAAAAGAAAAAAAAAATGAAAGAAATCCAATCTAGAAAACTCGTGTCACCCATGTGGTAAAAAAGTATTTTGTTGTTATGGTACGTTCTCTTTTGAGTTTAACTATATATAATAATTAAAATAAAATAATTTGGTGATACACTCATAACTTATCATTGCCTTCATCTAAAGTACTAAATCTAATTTATTTTGTTATAATAACTAACAACTCACACCAGTATAACAAGCACAAAATAAAAACTAAAACACCCCAAGAAACCAGCAAAAATTTATAATTTTTCAAAGCCAATGTCTTTTCTTTTTCCATCCTATTTGACTCTCCTACGTTCATTTTGGAACACAAAGTAGATAGGGTTAGGGTGTCGTGTCAAGACAAAACAGTATCTACTGTGTGACAAGAATGCAAAAACCGCCCCCTTTTGTGTACTCAACT